>NW_028300639.1:0-142297 GCF_049724085.1 Artemia sp. Qi Xiang Cuo
CAATACTAACTGATATACGGTGGCTCCAGGGGTAGCTACATCCGGGTCGCAGTGGTAGCTAGCAACATAGAAAGAGTTACAGTAAAGAACGATCTCTCGCCAATAGTAACTGATATACGGTGGCTCCAGGGGTAGCTACAAGTACATAATGAGAGTAAGGAATTAAATTTCTTTGGAGTACCGAAAAAATTCAACTCTTATGATGGTGGATATGCGAGAGTGAGATCTCGTAGCCACGATTGCAATCACAGAGAATGCCAACATAAAAATAATAGTCGATGAAGAGGGATATCTTCTTCCTAGTGGTTGTGGTAACACGTTACCCACTGTTAAACTCTATCACCAACTATCGGGTATTAGCATCCGACGAAAGGTATAAAGAAGAAAGGCGTTCTCTTTGAATAATATCATAAACCATATCCTGTCTACGTGCCAGAACTGTTACCTGTGTAAAAATAATGTGGTAATGGACAGTGTGTCCATTACCAAATTCACAAGAAATCAATACAATGATGTATTACAATAAAGAACGACCTCTTGCCTATACTAATCCAGCGTTGCAGCGGTAGCTAGCAACCTAGTAAGAGACGATCACGTCCAAGGTTAAGAAATATAAAAACCCATAGTTCATAACAAAGGAGTCAGATCAAAACAAAAGTACACCATTAGAACCGCCTTGTTTCAAACCCCTGTATAGTAAACTTTCAGTCCCTTGGCTTGAACAGCAAGGGAAATATATTGGCTTGAAAATCAAGAAAAGTGGCAGCTACTACAACATTCTGCCTAAACGGGATATTTTTTTCTTTGTATCCAGAGATAGCTTGGCACTGAAACATCGTAGATAGTTGTTCAATGGGTCATTTTAAAGGAAATTAATTGGGTTAAAAATCTATTGGGTTAACTAAAATAAATTATTTCTAAAAGAGAATAAATTTTTCCACCAAAAACTGCATTTTTGATGTCTTTTCACACTGCAGTCTTTCAAACATAATCGTATACCAGCGGTAAGATTTGAACCCACGCCTCCGAAGAGACTGGTGGCTAACACCAGTGCCTTGGATTACATAAAGGACCGATATACTTCATCATAAATGGTGTTTGTCAATCAAACAGTTCGTGGTAACGAACTGCATAGAAAGAGCGACCCGTCTCAATAGTAACCGAAACTAAAACATTGAGTTTTGATACCAATAGGTACATCAAAATAATCGGATTTTTATGCTGATTTTAATAGGTAAGTTTCATCAAGTTTAGTTATACCCATCAAAAGTTAAGAGCCTGAGAAAATTTGCCCTATTTTCGGAAAAATGGAAAAACACCCCCTAAAAGTAATAGAATCATAGAACGAAATAAAAATTATCGTAGAACAAAATTACACCATCAGATTCAGCGTATCAGAAAACCTTACTGAAGAGGTTTCAAGCTTCTATATGCAAAAACGTGGAATTTTGTATTTTTGTCAGAAGTATAATAAAGAACGAACTCTTGCCTATACTAATAAATAAAGGATCGAAATAGTTCATTATAAAAATTATAATCAAAAAATTATTTTTTAGCTCTTTATAAAAATAGTTCATCATCGAATAAAGCTGAAACTAAGTAAAGGGCAATTATGCCTCCAAATATTCGCAGTGATGTCTAATATTTTCCATTGGATCTGTAAACTGTTCCACAATTGCCAGATCATACCTTGGAAGGTTTCATATCTGGGTTGTAGCGGTAGCTAGCAATCCGGGTTGCAGCGGTAGCATAAAAAAGAACAAACTTTAGCCTATACTAACTGAATGGTTTATGGTAAATATTATCCAGGTTGCAGCGGTAACTAGCAACCTAGTAAAAGACGATCAAGCCCCATAGTAAAAACTAAAGTAACCATAACTCCTGAATAGAAAAAAGAACGACCTCTTGCCTATACTAAATTTTATAGGCCACTTAACTATAGAGTATAGGTTAGTACATTTATCTTTAAGGTCAATATATTAAAAGTTTCCATTAAAATTATAATGAAGAACAACCTCTTGCCTATACTAAATTTTATAGGCCACTTAACTATAGTTTAGGCTAGTACAGTTATATTTAAAATCAATATATTAAAATTTTCCATTAAAAGATGATCATTGGAATAAAAAACCATTACATATATTTAGATTTAGTTAGCTACTTGATTGTTTGAGGTTCGTCTCTTACCATTTCAAAGAAGAAAAAGCCGTAGGCTTTTTCCTGTTTGTAATCAATTAGAAATAATTCTATCTTTAAATCTAGCTAGCAACCTAGTAAGAGACGATCACGACCAATGTTAAGAATCCGGGTTGCAGCGGTAGCTAGCAACCTAGTAAAAGACGATCAAGCCGCATAGTAAAAACTAAAGTAGCCCATAACTACTGAATAGATTATATTAAATACGCCAAAATAACAAAATATTATTTGTTAACTGAAACTAGAATAATTCCTGAAAATCTTAAATAAAATTATGTTAAAAGACGATCATACCAAACCATTGCATATATGGTACTTAGTTAGCTGCCTTATTCTTTGAGGTTAATAAGAAAAAGCTGTAGGATTTTTTCCTGTTTGTAATCAGGTTTATTATCAAACTGTTCATGGTAAAGAACTGTATAGTAAGATCGACTCGTCTGAATAGTAACCGAAACTCTAAACAAAGGAGTTTTTACATTTTTATGATGATTTTAAATATGTAATAGCCATATATGACGTAATGAGTGATTACGTTAAAATTGAAAAAAAGCTATTTTTATTTTATTTTAGTTTTAGTTCAGAATCGGATAAAGTTATAAACTGCAAAAATATTTATGGTATCTGAGCAATCCGGGTTGCAGCGGTAGCTAGCAGCCTAGTAAGAGACGATCACGTCCAATGTTTACATTAAAGAAGGATCTCTAGTCCATATTATCCGGAGTGCAGCGGTCGCTAGCAACCTAGTAAGAGACGACCACGCCCCATAGTAAAAACTAAAGTAACCCATAACTCCTAAAAACACTTCAGATCAAAACAAAAAGTACACTATTAGAACAGCCTTGTCCAAAACCTCTGTATAACAAACCTACCGTCCCTTGGCTTGAATAACAAGGAAAATATGTTGGCTTGAAAATCAAGAAAATTAGCTGTAACCACGATATTCTCCACATATGGCATCTTGATTTCTTTCCTTTTTTTCCTCCTCAGTTAGCTGGGCACTGGAAATTTATAGAGAGCTTTTTAATGGCTCATTTTAAAGGAAATTACTAGAATTAGTGCCTTTTGTAATTAAAAATAAAATATTATTGAAATAGAATCAAGTTTGACAAAAAAAACTGCATTTTCGTGTACAAGCTTTATGAATGACGTTATAATCGTATATAGGTTATAACCATGAATAACGTAATAAGTGAATGCAATATTTATACACGTTCATTTTTCAACAAGATAATTTCATTTTATTTTAGTTCTAAGTTCAGGATCGCTGAGGCTATTGTGTAAACTGCAAAAATGTTTATGGTGCCTGAGCGATAATTTAAAATTTTTAATTAAAACTAGAAATATACCTGAAAATTTAAAATTAGCTTAATTTTTTTTAGTTTCTAACTACCCGACGTGTTATTCAATGTTTACATTAAAAGATAACCATATGTGACGTAATCCAGATTGCAGCAGTAGCTAGCAACCTAGTAAAAGACCATCCCACCCCACAGTAAAAAATAAAATAGTCCATAACTCCTAAGACTAGAATCAGATAAAAAAACGAAGTACACTATTAGAACCGCCTTGTCGAAAACCCCTATACAAAAAACTTACCATCCCTTGGCTTGAACAATAAAGAAAATATATTGGCTTGAAAATAAAAAATGGGAGCTACTACGATATTCTGAATAAACAACATCTTTTTTGGTTTCCGTTTTTTTCCTCCTCAGCTAGCTAGACACGGGAAAATTATAGAGAGCTGTTCAATGGCTCATTTGAAAGGAAATTGCTACATCTAGAGTGGTATTGTGTCAATTAATCCGGGTTGCAGCCGGTAGCTAGCAACCTAGTAAGAGACGATCACGTCCAATGTTAAGAAATATAAAAACCCCTAACTCCTAAAAAAAAGAGTCAAATCAAAACAAAAGGTACACCATTAGAGCCGCCTTGTCCGAAACCCCTATAAAGGAAACTTACCGCCCTTTGGCTTGAACAACAAAGAAAATATATTGGCTTGAAAATCAAGAAAATTGACTTTAACCACGTTATTCTCCACAAACGGGATATTTTTTTTTTCTTTCTTCTTTTCCACAGATAGCTTGGCACTGGAACATCGTAGAGAGTTGTTCAATGGCTCATTTTAAAGGAAATCTCTAGATCTAGCGACTTTTGCACTTCATTTTTTTTTTTAATTAATTATTTTGTACGAAAAACTTAATTTTTTATATACAATATTGATCAATGACGTCATAGTCGTTGGATGTAGTTAGTACATAAAGGCTCGATCATCGAATTTAAGCTGAAACTAAGTAATGGACAATTATGCCTCCATATATTCAGAGTGATGTATAAGATTTCCCATTACATCTGTAAACTGTTCCACAGTTGCCGGTCCATACCTTGGAAGCTTTTCACTAAACATGCAATATTTCTTTTAGATATTACTCTGAAGTTTTGCGAAAGCATCTCTAGCTGACTTTTCAACAAAATCTATTCTTTCAGATATAATTTTAATCTTTAATTTTGAATATTTTTCGTAATCCCGGTAAAACATTCGTAAAATTTTTCTCAATTTACAAAGATCAGCCTGTGTGTTCTTTGCAGCTTGTGTAAACTGCAAAAATATCCATGGTATCCGAGCTATAGTTTGAATATTTCAATACAAGGTAGAAAAATACCTTAAAATGTTAAAATTAGTTTTATTTTTGGTTAGGTTCTAACTACCCGATGTGGGATTGACTATCTAGTTTCAGACCAAAAAATTCCATTTTTTAATATATTTTATTTTTCAGTTTAGAATCGCTAAAGTTATTATGTAAACTGCAAAAATATTTATGATATCTGAGCTATAATTTTAATCTTTTCATTCAAACTAACAAAATACCTGAAAATTTAAAAATTAGTTTTACTTTTTGTTAGGTTATGGATACTCGATACGAGTCATAAGAAGTGTTAATTAGATGAAAATATTATTTCTTGTTTTGTAATAAGATGCCTTCTAAGCGAGTTATTATACGTAATTTAAAAAAACAGTACTATACAAAAAACAGAGACAACATCTTGAAAAGAAAAAAGCAAAGGTATTCAACTGACAAGGTGTATCGAGATGCAAAAATTGATAGTGACAAACAGCGTTATTATAATGTTTAGTAGAAAGGAGAAAGGACTTGTACAAAAATTATCTGACTGACAAATCATATGAAAACAAGAGGGATGTAAAAAAATGGACAACGCATTAAAAACTAAGAAGGTGTAAAGTCAAGATCAAGGATAAAATTGCCGATGATCTGGAAGATCCAGCTAGACGGAATAATAGTAAAATATTGTACTGGCATGTTAATAAGTTGAGAGGGAGTAGTCAATCCGGACTTGTCCCAGTTAAAGATAGGAACGGGGCCACAATTAGTGATAAGGAAAGCGTTAAAGAGAGATTGGCAGAACATGTTGAGAATTTGCTAAACCCAGATAGAATTACAGGAAAAGATATAGAGGAAAATGAAACAGTTTGTGATAACTTGGATGTGAAGGAAGATTTGTTCTGTGAGGAAGAGTTAGCGACAGTCCTAAAAGGATTAAAAAATAATAAGGCTCCAGGTGCTGATATTTTGGTAAATGAGTCTTAAATACGGTGGCTCTGAGATTAGAAATAAGTTACTGAAAAGTATGAATATGATTTTTGAAAAAGGGGAAGTACCTAACAATTTTAGGAAAACCGTAATTAAGCCACTTTATAAGAAAGGTGTAAGAGTGATTGTGGTAATTATCGAGGCATTAGTCTGGTCTCTGTAGGTAGCAAATTACTTAGTAATATGATACTCTTTAGACTTAGAGATGCCGTAGACAAAGTTTTAAGAGAAGAACAGAACGGTTTTAGAAAAGGTAGAGGATGTGGCGACCAAATTTTCAATCTTAGGTTAATAATTGAGAAGAGCCTGAGTTGTTTAACACCTGTGGTCCTCAGTGTTATAGATTATGAGCAAGCGTTCGATTCTGTTGATAGGAGAGGTTTAGCAAAGGTTTTATCCATGTATGGTATACCAGACAAATACATTAAAGTGATTGGTGCTATGTACGAGAATAACACTGCTGCGGTCAAGGTAGGAAATGAGTTTAATAGCTGATTTTTTATTAAATCAAGAGATAAGCAGGGTTTTGTTAGGCAGCATTCTGCCTAACGGCATCTTTTTTTCTTTTTTCTTCTTTCTTTTCCACCGATAGCTTGGCACTGGAACATCGTAGAGAGTCGTTCAATGGCTCATTTTAAAGGAAATTAATTGGGTTAAAAACATTTTGTAATAAAAACAAATTTTTTTTAAACATAATCAATTTTGTCAAAAAAACTGCATTTTTGATGTCTTTTCATACTACAGTCTTTTCAAAGATATTGGATTTTTGAAGTAATTAAACAGTTCGTGGTAAAGCTATATTAAAACTTTATATTCCATAGATAGCTTGGCACTGGAAAATTGTAGAGAGTTGTTCAATTGCTCATTTTAAAGGAAATTAATGGGGTTAAAAATCTTTTGTAATTAAAACAAATTATTTTTAAAATATTTTACATTAAGGGACGATCATTGCAATAACAAACCATTGCAGACTTTGGACTTAGTTAGCCACTTGATTGTTTGAGGTTCGTCTCTTACTATTTCAAAGAAGAAAAAGCCGTAGGCTTTTTCCTGTTTGTATTTATAGTTAAAAAACGAACTCAAGTCCAAAGAAACTGAACACTGTGGTTCATTCATATTATCTTCATTATTTTAGCTAGAATGTAAATAAACAAGTTTCTTTTTTAAATTTTAAATTGAAAAGATAGTGCTTTTAATTCAACATATTAAAAGTTCTCCCAGACGGGGAATCGAACCCCCTTCTCCCAGGTTAAAAGTGGGCATACTTACCATTAGACTATCGAAGACTTATAAAATAAAAGTTACATATAAGATATGATAATAATTTTTTAATCCGGGTTACATAAAGGCTCGATCATCGAATTTTTATCTGGGTTGCAGCGGTAACTAGCAATCTGGGTTGCAGCGGTAGCTAGCAACCTAGTAAGAGACGATCACGTCCAATGTTAAGAAATATAAAAACCCATAGTTCCTAACAAAGGAGTCAGATCAAAACAAAAAGTACACCATTAGAACCGCCTTGTCCGAAACCCCTGTATAGTAAACTTTCAGTCCCTTGGCTTGAACAGCAAGGAAAATATATTTTACATTAAAGAACGATCTTCAGTCCATAGTAACTGAAGTGTTATAAGGAACCTTTAAATAGATGATGCTTACAGTAATCAAAGCTTACTGTTTACAATGTATTGAAAAGATATTAAAAGACTATCATTGGAATATCAAACCATTCTGTACATTGGAACTAGTTAGCTACTTGATTGTTCGAAGTTCGTCTCTCACTATTTGAAAGAAGAAAATTATCCGGGTTGCAGCGGTAGCTAGCAACCTAGTAAGAGACGATCACGTCCAATGTTAACAAATATAAAAACCCATAGTTCCTAACAAAGGAGTCAGATCAAAACAAAAAGTACACCATTAGAACCGCCTTGTCCGAAACCCCTGTATAGTAAACTTTCTGTCCTTTGGCTTGAACAGCAACGGAAATATATTGGCTTGAAAATCAAGAAAAGTGGCAGCTACTACAACATTCTGCCTAAACGGGATATTTTTTTTTCTTGTTTTCCAGAGATAGCTTGGCACTGGAACATCGTAGAGAGTTTTTCAATAGCTCATTTAAAAGGAAATTAATTGGGTTACAAATCTATAGTAACTAAAATTAATTGTTTCTAAGAGAGAATAAATTTTTCCACCAAAAACTGCATTTTTGATGTCTTTTCACACTGCAGTCTTTCAAACATAATCGTATACCAGCGGTAAGATTTGAACCCACGCCTCCGAAGAGACTGGTGCCTAACACCAGTGCCTTGGACCACTCGGCCAGGCTGCCTCTCATAACTATATATATGTGAATTTGGGTTGCAGCAGTAGCTATCAACCTAGTAAGAGACGATCAGTCCAATGCTAAAAAATATAAAACCCAAAACTCCTAAAAATAGAGTCAGATCAAAACAAAAGTACATCATTAGAACCACCTTGTCTGAAAACCTACTATATAAATAATGAATGTCATTATAGTTTTATATTAGAGCTATGACGTGAATAGAAAAACACGAAATTATATTGTTGTTTCTGAAGACGTCATGAAATAATACCATTGCGCCATGACGTCATGAAATAAAATCATTACGCAGTGACGTCATAATTACTAATTAAGAAACGTCAAAACTGTAAATGGTCTCATTAATGAATACATAATGGTTAGATCAAAGCAAGCTAAACGCAAGTTAAAAAAACAGTACTACAAAAAAAAAAAACAGAGATAGTATCTTGAAAAGAAAAAAGCAAAGGTATTCAACCGACCAGGCGTATCGAGAAGTAATAATTGATAGTGAAAAATAGCGTTATCACAATGATGAAGATTATAGACATGCGAAAATTCAGACAGCCAAACAAAAGATCAAGGAGCGTTATCACAATGAGGAAGATTATAGACATGCAAAAATTGAGACAGCCAAACAAAACATCAAGGAGCGTTATCACAATGATGAAGATTATAGACATGTGAAAATTGAGACAGCCAAACAAAACATCAAGGAGCGTTATCAAAATGTTAACTTTATAGAGAAGCAGCAATTGAGCAGGCTAGACAAAAGATCAAGGAGCGTTATCACAATGATGAAGATTACCGAAAAATATATAAGAAAAAAGTTGCTACCAGAATAATGGGTAGATACTGGGGTGACAAAAGCTATAATGAAAAATTACATTAAGGGACGATCATTGCAATAACAAACCATTGCAAACTTTGGACTTAGTTAGCTACTTGATTGTTTGAGGTTCGTCTCTTACTATTTCAAAGAAGAAAAAGCCGTAGGCTTTTTCCTGTTTGTAATCATATAGTATAGAATCTGGGTTGCAGCGGTAGCTAGCAACCTAGTAAGAGACGATCAGTCCAATGTTAAGAAATCCGGGTTGCAGCAGTAGCTAGCATCCGGGTTGCAGCGGTAGCTAGCAACCTAGTAAGAGACGATCACATCCAATGTTAAGAAATATAAAAACCCCTAACTCCTAAAAAAAGAGTCAGATAAAAACAAAAAGTACACCATTAGAACCGCCTTGTCCGAAACCCCTATAAAGGAAACTTACCGCCCTTTGGCTTGAATAAAAGGAAAATATATTGGCTTGAAAATCAAGAAAATTGACTTCAACCACGTTACTCTCCACAAACGGGATATTTTTTTCTTTCTTTCATCTTTTCCACAGATAGCTTGGCACTGAAACATCGTAGAGAGTTGTTCAATGGCTCATTTTAAAGGAAATCTCTAGATCTAGTTTTATTTGTACTTAATTTTTTTTTAATTAATTATTTTTTACGAAAAACTTAATTTTTTATATAATATTGATCAATGACGTCATAGTCGTTGGATGTAGTTAGTATTATATTACATAAACGCTCGATCATCGAATTTAAGCTGAAACTAAGTAAAGGACAATTATGCCTCCATATATTCACAGTGATGTATAAGATTTCCCATTACATCTGTAAACTGTTCCACAGTTGCCGGTCCATACCTTGGAAGCTTTTCACTAAACATGCAACATTTCTTTTGGATATTACTATGAAGTTTTGCGAAAGCATCTCTAGCTGACTTTTCAACAAAATCTATTCTTTCAAAGATAATTTTAATCTTTAATTTTTAATATTTTTCATAATTTACATAAAGGATCGAAATAGTTCATCATAAAATGTGTCAGTTAAGTGGACCTCATGTAGTAGTTATTAATAGAAGTTTTGTTTGGACTTTAAAAAGTTACATTAAAAGACGATCATTGGAATAACAAACAATTGCATACATTGGAGTTAGTTTTACATCCGGGTTGCAGCGGTAGCTAGCAACCTAGTAAGAGACGATCACGTCCAATGTTAAGAAATATAAAAACCCATAGTTCCTAAGAAAGGAGTCAGATCAAAATCCGATTTGCAGCGGTAGCTAGCAACCTAGTAAGAGACGATCACGTCCAATGTTAAGAAATATAAAAACCTATATTTCCCAACAAAGGAGTCAGATCAAAACAAAAAGTACACCATTAGAACCGCCTTGTCTGAAACCCCTGTATAGTAAACTTTCTGTCCCTTGGCTTGAAACAGCAAGTGAAATATATTGGCTTGAAAATCAAGAAAATTGACTTTAACCACGTTATTCTCCCCAAACGGGATATTTTTTTTTTCTTTTCTTTCTTTTCCACAGATAGCTTGACACTGGAACGTCGTAGAGGGTTATTCAATAGCTCATCCTAAAGGAAATTAATTGGGTTGAAAATCTATAGTAACTAAAATAAATTATTTCTAAGAGAGAATAAATTTTTCCACCAAAAACTGCATTTTTGATGTCTTTTCACACTGCAGTCTTTTCAAAGATATTTGATTTTTGTACATAAATCATAATCGTATACCATTATGTCTACTAATAACCATATATGACGTAAAAAGTGACATGACATAATATATAAAACCTATTGTGTACTAATAACCATATATGACGTAATGAGCGACATGACTTAAAAATTGAAAAAATCAATTTTTTTTATTTTCGTTTTCAGTACAGAATCGCTAAAGTTATAAACTGCAAAAATATTTATGGTTTCTGAGCAATAGTTTTTATCTTTTAATATTATAATGAAGAACGAACTCTTGCCTATACTAACTTGTATAGGTAACTTAACTATAGTGTAGGCTGGAACCTGGGTTGCAGCGGCATCCGGGTTGCAGCAGTAGCTAGCAACCTAGTAAGAGACGATCACGCCCAATGTTAAGAAATATAAAAACCCATAGCTCCTAAAAAGGGAGTCAGATCAAAACAAAAAGTACACCATTAGAACCGCCTTGTCCGAAACCCTTGTATAGTAAAATTTCTGTCCCTTGGCTTGAACAGCAAGGGAAATATATTGGCTTGTTACATAAAGAAACGATAATTAAGATTTAGAGATAGCTAACACCTCGCAAAGAAAAAAGAAAAGCAAAGGTATACATTCGACCAGGCGTATCGAGATGTCGAAATTGAGAGAGCCAGACAAAACATCAAGGAGTGTTATCACAATGATGAAGATTTCCGAACCAAATATAAGAAAAAAGTTGCTACCAGAATAATGGGTAGATACTGGGGTGACAAAAGCTATAGTGAAAAAATAAAAAACTCTGCGAGGTTGTACCAAAGAATGCATAAAGACAAAGTTAAAAATTACATTCAGAAGTCCAAGAAGATGGCAAAAATGCAGGCTGATCTTCGTAAATTGTTTACAGTAAAGAATTACAATAAAGAACGACACCTAGCCCATTTTACATAAATCCGGGTTGCAGCGGTAGCTAGCAACCTAGTAAGAGATTACATAAAGGATCGACATAGTTCATCATAAAATCTGTCAGTCATCATCAGGATATCATGTAGTAGTTATTAATAGAAGTTGTGTTTAGACTTCAAAAAGACAAATTACATTAAAAGACGATCATTAAAAAGAAAAAAGAAAAAAAAGAAGAAATACTCCAAAAAAGAAAAAGCCATAGGCTTTTTCCTGTTTGTAATCAGGGTTTACATGATCTGGGTTGTCAATCTGGGTTGCAGTGGTAGTCTGGGTTGCAGCGGTAGCTATCAACCTAGTAAGAGACGATCAAGTCCAATGTTAAGAAACATAAAACCCATAACTCCTAAAAAATATCTGGGTTGCAGCGGTAGCTAGCAACCTAGTAAGAGACGATCACGTCCAATGTTAAGAAATTTAAAAACCCATAACTCCTAAAAAAGTCAGATCAAAACAAAAAGTATACCATTAGAACCGCCTTGTCTGAAACCCCTGTACAGGAAACTTTCTGTCCCTTGGCTTGAACACCAAGGGAAATATATTGGCTTGAAATCAAGAAAAGTGGCAGCTACTACAACATTTGGCCCAAACGCCATCTTTTTTGTTCTTTTTTTCTTTTCCACAGATAGTTTGGAACTGGAACATCGTAGAGAGTTGTTCAATGGCTCATTTTCAAGGAAATTAACTGGGTTAAAACCTTTTTATAACTAAAACAAATTATTTTTAAAACTGAATAAATTTTTCCACTAAAAATTACATTTTTAATGTCTTTTCATACTGCAGTCTTTTGAAAGATATTCGATTTTTGAAGCAATCCGGGTTGAAGTGGTAGCCAGCAACCTAGTAAGAGACGATCACGTCCAATGTTAAGAAATAAAAAAAAACCATAGCTCCTAAAAAAGCAGTCAGATCAAAACAAAAAGTACACCAATAGAACTGCCTTGTCCGAAACCCCTGTATAGGAATCTTTCTGTCATTTGGCTTGAACAGCAAGGGAAATATATTGGCTTGAAAATCGAGAAAATTGACTTTAACCACGTTATTCTCCACAAACGGGATATTTTTTTTTCTTTTGTTTCCAGAGATAGCTTGGCACTGGAACATCGTAGAGAGTTGTTCAATAGCTCATTTTAAAGGAAATCTCTAGATCTAGCGCCTTTTGCACTTAATTTTTTTTATATTAATTATTTTTTACGAAAAACTTAATTTTGTATATACAATATTGATCAATGACGTCATAGTCGCTGGATGTAGTTAGTATTACATAAAATACTATAGTAAGAGACGATCACGTCCAATATTAAGAAATATAAAAACCCAAAGTTCCTAAAAAAGGAGTCAGATCAAAACAAAATCCGGGTTGCAGCGTTAGCTAGCAACCTAGTAAGAGACGATCACGTCCAATGTTAAGAAATATAAAAACCCATAGTTCCTAACAGAGGAGTCAGATCAAAACAAAAAGTACACCATTAGAACCGCCTTGTCCGAAACCCCTGTATAGGAAACTTTCTGTCCCTTGGTTTGAACAGCAAGGGAAATATATTGGCTTGAAAATCAAGAAAAGTGGCAGCTACTACAACATTCTGCCTAAACGGGATATTTTTTTTTTTCTTTTGTATCCAGAGATAGCTTGGCACTGGAACATCGTAGAGAGTTGTTCAATGGCTCATTTTAAAGGAAATTAATTGGGTTAAAAATCTTTTGTAACTAAAATAAATTATTTCTAAAAGAGAATAAATTTTTCCACCAAAAACTAAATTTTTGATGTCTTTTCACACTGCAGTCTTTCAAACATTATACCAGCGGTAAGATTTGAACCCACGCCTCCGAAGAGATTGGTGGCTAGCACCAGTGCCTTGGACCACTCGGCCAGGCTGCCTCTCATAATTTGGGTTGCAGCAGTAGCTGGCAACCTAGCAAGAGACGATCAGTCCAATGCTAAGAAATATAAAAACCCAAAACTCCTAAAAATACAGTCAGATCAAAACAAAAATACATCATTAGAACTACCTTGTCTGAAACCCTACTAGATAAATTAGAGCTATGACGTGAATAGAAATACACGAAATTATATTGTTGTTTCTGAAGACGTCTTGAATTAATACAATTGCGCCATGACGTCATGAAATAAAATCATTACGCCGTGACGTCATAATTACTATATAAGAAGCGTCAGGACTGTAAATAGTCTCATTCATAATTAGATAATGGTTAGATCAAAGCAAGCTATACGCAAGTTAAAAAAACAGTACTACACAAACAACAGAGATAGTATTCCGAAATAAAAAGTGCACCATTAGATCTGCCTTGTCCGAAATCCTTGTATAGGAAACTTTCTGTAATTTGGCTTGAACAGCAAGAAAAGTGGCGGCTACTAGAATATTCTGCCTAAACGGAATATTTTTTTTTCTTCTTTCTTTCCGCTGGCGACGCTTCGCGTCAATTTCTTCTTCTTCTTCTTAAAATACCAAGCCTTCTGGAGTCCACATCGGTCTCCTTTTGGCTTCACGATGATTTTCAATCTACAGGGGGTGATGGGTCAGGAATAAGTTTTGCTACCATCTATGTGAACTACTCGCAGATATGGTTATGTCTTAAAACTTGAAAATACTTTTGTATAGATGTCTTTCAGTGTTAGCTGGTATCATTGCGCCATGATGTCAATAAAATCATTACGCCGTGACGTCATAATTACTACTTAAGAACGACAAAGATGTAAATTCTCTCATTCTTGATTAGATAATGGTTAGATCGAAGCAAGCTATACGCAAATTGAAAAAACAGTACTACACAAACAACAGAGATAGGAACTTGAAAAGAAAAAAGCAAAGGTATTCAACCGACCAGGCGTATCGAGAAGTAATAATTGAGAGAGCAAAACAAAACAGCAAGATGTGTTATCTCAATGATGAAGATTATAGACATGCAAAAATTGAGAAAGCCAAACAGTTCAAGGAGAGTTATCACAATGATTTTACATAAAGGATCGATACAGTTCCTCATAAAAGGGGTCTATATTTTACAATAAATCCAGGTTGCAGCGGTAGCTAGCAACCTAGTAAAAGACGATCATTTCCAATGTTAAGAAATATAAAAACCCATAGTTCCTAAGAAAGGAGTCAGATCAAAACAAAAAGTACACCATTAGAACCGCCTTGTCCGATTTCCAGTATAGAAAACTTTCTGTCCCTTGGCTTGAACATCAAGGGAAATATATTGGCTTGAAAATCAAGGAATGTGGCAGCTACTACATCATTCTGCCTAAACGGCATATTTTTTTCTTTTTTTCTTTTTCCTTTCTTGTTTTCCACAGATAGCTTGGCACAAGAACATTGTAGAGAGCTGTTCAATGGCTTATTTTAAGGGAACTTAATTGGGTTAAAAACCTTTTGTAACTAAAATAAATTATTTCGAAGAGAGAATAAATTTTTCAACTAAAAACTACATTTTTGATGTCTTTTCATATTGCAGCCTTTTCAAAGATATTTGATTTTGTATTGCATTAAAAGACGAGCATTTGATACATTAAAGAACGAACTTTATAGTCCATAGTAATTGAAGTTATATTAAAAAAACAATCAGAAGATCCTACATAAGAGATCGATACGGTAAATTGGATATATTAAAGGACGATCATTAGAATCCGGGTTGCAGCGGTAGCTAGCAACCTAGTAAGAGACGATCACCTCCAATGTTAAGAAATATAAAACCCCCCAACTCCTAAAAAAAGAGTCAGATCAAAACAAAAAGTACACCATTAGAACCGCCTTGTCCGAATCCTCTATAAAGGAAACTTACCGCCCTTTGGCTTGAATAACAAAGAAAATATATTGGCTTGAAAATCAAGAAAATAGACTTTTACCACGTTATTCTCAACAAACGGGATATTTTTTTATTTTTTCTTTTCCACAGATAGCTTGGCACTGGAACATCGTAGAGGGTTGTTCAATAGCTCATTTTACAGGAAATTAATTGGGTTAAAAATCTATAGTAACTAAAATAATAAATTTTCTATTTCTAAAAGAGAATAAATTTTTCCACCAAAAACTGCATTTTTGATGTCTTTTCACCCTGCAGTCTTTCAAACATAATCGTATACCAGCGGTAAGATTTGAACCCACGCCTCCGAAGAGACTGGTGGCTAACACCAGTGTCTTGGACCACTCGGCCAGGCTGCCTCTTATAATTTGGGTTACAGCAGTAGCTAGCAACCTAGTAAGAGACGATCAGTCCCATGCTAAGAAATATAAAAACCCAAAACTCCTAAATAGAGTAAGATCAAAACAAAAGTACATCATTAGAACTACCTTGTCTGAAACCCTACTAGATAAATAATGAATGTCGTCATAGCTTTATATTAGAGCTATGACGTGAATAGAAAAACACGAAATTATATTACATTAAAGAACGATCATTGAAATAACAAACCATTGCATACATTGGACTTAATTAGCTTCTTGATTGTTTGAGGTTCGTCTCTTACTGTTTCAAAGAAGAAAAAGCCATAGGCTTTTTCCTGTTTGTAATCAGGTTCGATAATAATATATATGATTACATAAGGGATCGATCTAGTCCGGGTTGCAGCGGTAGCTAGCAACCTAGTAAGAGACGATCACGTCCAATGTTAAGAAATGCAAAAACCCATAGTTCCTAAAAAAGGAGTCAGATCAAAATAGTATAATAAAGAACGACCTCTTGCCTATACTAAATTTTATACGCCACTTAATTATAGTTAAGGTTAGTAATTCCAAAGATAGCTTGGCACTGGAACATCGTAGAAAGTTTTTCAATGGTTACAGTAAAGAACGATCTCTCGCCCATTGTAACGCATATACGGTGGTTCCAAGGGTAGCTACAAGCTATCCAGTTTGTAGCAACTGGACTTTAACCACGTTATTCTCCACAAACGGGATATTTTTTTTCTTTTGTTTCTAGAGATAGCTTGGCACTGGAACATCGTAGAGAGTTGTTCAATAGCTCATTTTAAAGGAAATCTCTAGATCTAGCGCCTTTTGCACTTCATTTTTTTAAATTAATTTTTTTTACGAAAAACTTAATTTTTTATATACAATATTGATAAATGTCGTCATAGTCGCTGGATGTAGTTAGTATTATTACATAAAGGCTCAATCATCGAGTTTATTACAATAAAGAACGATCTCTTGCCTACGCTAATTACAGTAGAGAACGACATGACCATGCTAACTGAAATAATCTATTTTACATTAAAAGACGATCATTAGAATAATAAACCATTGCACACATTCGACTTAGTTAGCTACTTGATTATTTGAGATTCGTCTCTTACTATTTCAAAGAAAAAAAGCCGTAGGCTTTTTCCTGTTTGTAATCAGGTGTATTTTGTTAATTATAGTAAATCATATAAAGGTTTTTTGGACTTGGGTTTTCTAATATTGGTTATAGTAAAGAACGACCCTAGCCCATGTTAATTGATCCGGGTTGCTGTTACATTAAAGAACGATCATTGAAATAAAAAACCATTGCATACATTGGACTTGATTAGCTACTTGATTGTTTGAGGTTCGTCTCTTACTATTTCAAAGAAGAAAAAGCCGTAGGCTTTTTCCTGTTTGTAATCAGGTTCGATAATAATATATATGATTACATAAAGGATCGATCTAGTCCGGGTTGCAGCGGTAGCTAGCAATTACTATATAAAAGGCGACAAAGATGTAAATGGTCTCATTTATCCGGGTTGCAGCGGTAGCTAGCAACCTAGTAAGAGACGATCACGTCCAATGATAAGAAATATAAAAACCCCTAGTTCAAAAAAAGGAGTCAGATCAAAACAAAAAGTACACCATTAGAACCGCCTTGTCCGAAACCCCTGTATAGGAAACTTTCTGTCCCTTGGCTTGAACAGCAAGGGAAATATATTGGCTTGAAAATCAAGAAAAGTGGCAGCTACTACAACATTCTTCCTAAACGGGATATTTTTTTCTTTTTTTCTTTGTTTCCAGAGATAGCTTGGCACTGGAACATCGTAGAGGGTTGTTCAATAGCTCATTTTAAAGGAAATTAATTGGGTTAAAAACCTTTTGTAACAAAAATAAATTATTTCTAAAACAGAATAAATTTTTCACCAAAAACTGCATTTTCGATGTCTTTTCACACTGCAGTCTTTCAAACATATTCGTATACCAGCGGTAAGAATTGAACCCACGCCTCTGAAGAGATTGGTGGCTAATCCGGGTTGCAGCGGTAGCTAGCAACCTAGTAAGAGACGATCACGTCCAATGTTAAGAAATATAAAAACCCATAGTTCTTAAAAAAAAGAGTCAGATCAAAACAAAAAGTACACCATTAGAACCGCCTTGTCCGAAACCCCTGCATAGTAAAATTTCTGTCCCTTGGCTTGAACAGCAAGGGAAATATATTGGCTTGAAAATCAAGAAAAGTGGCAGCTACTACAATATTCTGCCTAAACGGGATATTTTTTCTTTTTTTCTTTTTTTTTCTTTTTTTGTATCCAGAGATAGCTTGGCACTGGAACATCGTAGAGGGTTGTTCAATAGCTCATTTTAAAGGAAATTAATTGGGTTAAAAATCTATAGTAACTAAAATAAATTATTTCTAAAAGAGAATAAATTTTTCCACCAAAAACTGCATTTTGATGTCTTTTCACACTGCAGTCTTTCAAACATAATCGTATACCAGCGGTAAGAATTGAACCCACGCCTCTGAAGAGACTGGTGGCTAACACCAGTGCCTTGGACCACTCGGCCAGGCTGCCTCTCATAAATAAATATATATGTGAATTTGGGTTGCAGCAGTAGCTAGCAACCTAGTAATAGACGATCAGTCCAATGCTAAGAAATATAAAAACCCAAAACTCCTAAAAATAGAGTCAGATCAAAACAAAAGTACATCATTAGAAATACCTTGTCTGATACCCTACTAGATAAATAATGAACGTCATCATAGTTTTATATTAGAGCTATGGCGTGAATAGAGTGACGTCATAATTAGTATATAAGGAAAGTCAAAACTGAAAATTCTTTCATTCTTGATTAGAATAATGGTTAGATCAAAGCAGGCTATACGCAAGTTGAAGAAAGAGTACTACACAAACAACAGAGATAGTAACTTGAAAAGAAAAAAGCAAAGGTATTCAACCGACCAGGTGTATCGAGAAGTAATAATTGAGAGAGCAAAACAAAGGTATTCAACCGACCAGGCGTATCGAGAAGTAATAATTGAGAGAGCAAAAGAAAACAGCAAGATGTGTTATCACAATGATGAAGATTATAGACATGCAAAAATTGAGACAGCCAAACAAAAGATCAAGGAACGGTATGGTAATGATGAACATTACAGAGAAGCAAGAATTGAGCAGGCTAAACATTACAGTAAAGAACGATCTCTTGCCCATAGTAACTGATATATGGTGGTTCAAGGTGTAGCTGAAAGCTATCCAGATTGCAGCTGGATCCGGGTTGCAGCGCCTTTCCGGGTTGCAGCGGTAGCTAGCAACCTAGTAAGAGACGATCACGCCCAATGTTAAGAAATATAAAAACCCATAGTTCTTAAAAAAAGAGTCAGATCAAAACAAAAAGTACACCATTAGAACCGCCTTGTCCGAAACCCCTGCATAGTAAAATTTCTGTCCCTTGGCTTGAACAGCAAGGGAAATATATTGGCTTGAAAATCAAGAAAAGTGGCAGCTACTACAACATTCTGCCTAAACGGGATATTTTTCTCTTTTTTTCTTTTTTTTTTCTTTTTTTGTATCCAGAGATAGCTTGGCACTGGAACATCGTAGAGGGTTGTTCAATAGCTCATTTTAAAGTAAATTAATTGGGTTAAAAATCTATAGTAACTAAAATAAATTATTTCTAAAAGAGAATAAATTTTTCCACCAAAAACTGCATTTTGATGTCTTTTCACACTGCAGTCTTTCAAACATAATCGTATACCAGCGGTAAGAATTGAACCCACGCCTCTGAAGAGACTGGTGGCTAACACCTTACATTAAAAGACGATCACTGAAATAGCAAACCATTCCATACATTGGATTTAGCTACTTGAGTGTTTGAGTTTCGTCTCTTACTATTTAAAGGAAGAAAAAGCCATAGCCTTTTTCCTGTTTGTATTTACAGTTAAATATAATAAAGAACGACCTTTTGCCTATACTAAATTTTATAGGCCACTTAACTATAGTATAGGTAATATATAGTATATAGTAACAAATCTGGGTTGCAGTGGTAGCTAGCAGCTTCCGGTTTACAGCGGTAGCTAGCAACCTAGTAAGAGACGATCACGTCCAATGTTAATTACATAAAGGACCGATATATCTCATCATAATTGGTGTTTGTCAATTATTACATTAAAAGAGGATAATTAGAATAAAAAATTTTATAATAAAGAACGATCTCTTTCCTATATTAAATAAACCTATACTAATTAATTATATAGTAATGATATGATTTTATTGATAGCCGAATGAAAAATTAAAGAAAATGATCCCGGTTGGCTTGAACCACTATCCTTTCGGTTAAAGGCCGATCGTGCTTGCCACTTGGACTAAAAGTTTAAAAATTAACAATATGTTACACATGATACTTTTATCAATTGTCTTTTCATATTGCAGTCTTCTCAAAGATATTTGATTTATTAAGCAATTTTGCCAAAAAAATACCAAATTCCACATATTTGTAGACAGGAGCTCGAAACCTCTGCAGTAAGGTTTTCTGATATTATATAAATTATTACATTAAAGAACGAACTTTAGTCCATAGTTTAGATTAAAGGACGATCATTAGAAAAGCACACCATTGCATATATTGGACTGAGTTAGCTGTGGAGTTTACATTATTTATAGTACCGAGAGCCTGGCGGCTTCGCTGCTGGAACCCAGCACTCGGCATGTGGCAGGCTTCTATATATATTGGATTCTGGATTCTATATATATGGATTCTGATTGTCACTTGTTTTATAACCGCATTACAGTAAAGAACGATCTCTTGCCCATAGTAACTGATATATGGTGGTTCAAGGTGTAGCTGAAAGCTATCCAGATTGCAGCTGGATCCGGGTTGCAGCGCCTTTATAATAAAGAACGATCTTTTGCCTATACTAAATTTTTCCGGGTTGCAGCGGTAGCTAGCAACCTAGTAAGAGACGATCACGTCCAATGTTAAGAAATATAAAAACCCATAGTTCTTAAAAAAAGAGTCAGATCAAAACAAAAAGTACACCATTAGAACCGCCTTGTCCGAAACCCCTGCATAGTAAAATTTCTGTCCCTTGGCTTGAAGAGCAAGGGAAATATATTGGCTTGAAAATCAAGAAAAGTGGCAGCTACTACAACATTCTGCCTAAACGGGATATTTTTTTCTTTTTTTTTCTTTTTTTGTATCCAGAGATAGCTTGGCACTGGAACATCGTAGAGGGTTGTTCAATAGCTCATTTTAAAGGAAATTAATTGGGTTAAAAATCTATAGTAACTAAAATAAATTATTTCTAAAAGAGAATAAATTTTTCCACCAAAAACTGCATTTTGATGTCTTTTCACACTGCAGTCTTTCAAACATAATCGTATACCAGCGGTAAGAATTGAACCCACGCCTCTGAAGAGACTGGTGGCTAACACCTTACATTAAAAGACGATCACTGAAATAGCAAACCATTCCATACATTGGATTTAGCTACTTGATTGTTTGAGTTTCGTCTCTTACTATTTAAAGGAAGAAAAAGCCATAGGCTTTTTCCTGTTTGTATTTACAGTTAAATATAATAAAGAACGACCTTTTGCCTATACTAAATTTTATAGGCCACTTAACTATAGTATAGGTAATATATAGTATATAGTAACAAATCTGGGTTGCAGTGGTAGCTAGCAGCTTCCGGTTTACAGCGGTAGCTAGCAACCTAGTAAGAGACGATCACGTCCAATGTTAATTACATAAAGGACCGATATATCTCATCATAATTGGTGTTTGTCAATTATTACATTAAAAGAGGATAATTGGAATAAAAAATTTTATAATAAAGAACGATCTCTTTCCTATATTAAATAAACCTATACTAATTAATTATATAGTAATGATATGATTTTATTGATAGCCGAATGAAAAATTAAAGAAAATGATCCCGGTTGGCTTGAACCACCATCCTTTCGGTTAAAGGCCGATCGTGCTTGCCACTTGGACTAAAAGTTTAAAAATTAACAATATGTTACACATGATACTTTTATCAATTGTCTTTTCATATTGCAGTCTTCTCAAAGATATTTGATTTATTAAGCAATTTTGCCAAAAAAATACCAAATTCCACATATTTGTAGACAGGAGCTCGAAACCTCTGCAGTAAGGTTTTCTGATATTATATAAATTATTACATTAAAGAACGAACTTTAGTCCATAGTTTAGATTAAAGGACGATCATTAGAAAAGCACACCATTGCATATATTGGACTGAGTTAGCTGTGGAGTTTACATTATTTATAGTACCGAGAGCCTGGCGGCTTCGCTGCTGGACCCCAGCACTCGGCATGTGGCAGGCTTCTATATATATTGGATTCTGGATTCTATATATATGGATTCTGATTGTCACTTGTTTTATAATCCGGGTTGCAGCGGTAGCTAGCAACCTAGTAAGAGACGATCACGTCCAATGTTAAGAAATATACAAACCCATAGTTCCTAACAAAGGAGTCAGATCAAAACAAAAAGTACACCATTAGAACCGTCTTGTCCGAAACCCCTGTATAGGAAACTTTCTGTCCCTTGGCTTGAACAGCAAGGGAAATATATTGGCTTGAAAATCAAGAAAATTGACTTTAACCACGTTATTCTCCCCAAACGGGATATTTTTTTATTTTTTATTTTTTTTTTTCTTCTACACAGATAGCTTGGCACTGGAACATCTTAGAGGGTTGTTTAATAGCTCATCTTAAAGCAAATTAATTGGGTTGAAAATCTATCGTAACTAAAATAAATTATTTCTAAAAGAGAATAAATTTTTCCACCAAAAACTGCATTTTTGATGTCTTTTCACACTGCAGTCTTTCAAACATAATCGTATACCAGCGGTAAGATTTGAACCCACGCCTCCGAAGAGACTGGTGGCTAACACCAGTTTCTTGGACCACTCGGCCACGCTGCCTCTCATTACTATATATGTGAATTTGGGTTGCAGCAGTAGCTAGCAACCTAGTAAGAGACAATCAGTCCCATGCTAAGAAATATAAAAAAACTCCTAAAAATAGAGTAAGATCAAAACGAAAGTACATCATTGAAACTACCTTGTCTGAAACCCTACTAGATAAATAATGAATGTCGTCATAGCTTTATATTAGATTAGAGCTATGACGTGAATAGAAAAATACGAAATTATATTGTTGTTTCTGAAGACGTCATGAAATAATATCATTGCGCTATGACGTCAATAAAATCATTACGCTGTGACGTCATAATTACTACTTAAGAACAACAAAGATGTAAATTTTCTCAGTCTTGATTAGAATAATGGTTAGATCGAAGCAAGCTATACGCAATTTGAAAAAACAGTACTACACAAACAACAGATATAGTATCTTGAAAAGATAAAAGCAAAAATATTCAACCGACCAGGCGCATCGAGAAGTATACATTAAAGAACGAACTTTAGTCCATAGTTTATATTAAAGGACGATCATTAGAAAAGCACACCCTTGCATATATTGGACTGAGTTAGTTTTTCAGTTTAGAATCGCTAAAGTTATTATGTAAACTGCAAAAATATTTATGATATCTGAGCAATAATTTTAATCTTTTCATTCAAACTAACAAAATACCTTAAAATTTAAAAATTAGTTTTACTTTTTGTTAGGTTATGGATACTCGATACGAGTCATAAGAAGTGTTAATTAGATGATCCGGCTTGCAGCGGTAGCTAGCAACCTAGTAAGAGACGATCACGTCCAATGTTAAGAAATATAAAAACCCATAACTCCTAAAAAAAGAGTCAGATCAAAACAAAAAGTACACCATTAGAATCGCCTTGTCCGAAATTCCTATAAGGGAAACTTACCGTCCTTTGGCTTGAATAACAAAGGAAAATATATTGGCTGGAAAATCAAGAAAATTGACTTTTACCACGTTATTCTCCACAAAGGGGATATTTTTTTCTTTTTTTCTTTTTTTCTTTCTTTTCCACAGATACCTTGGCACTGGAACACCGTAGAGAGTTGTTCAATGGCTCATTTTAAAGGAAATTAATGGCGTTAAAAACTTTTTGTACTTAAAACAATGTATTTTTAAAATAGAATCAGTTTTTTACGAAAAATTACATATTTCATATTAAAGATTGATCAATGACGTCATAATCGTATACCAGTGGTAGGATTTGAACCCACACCTCTGAAGAGACTGGTGACTAACACCAGCGCCTTGGACCACTCGGCCAACAAAAATATCCCACAAACGGGATATTTTTTTCTTTCTTCTTCTTCTTCTTCTTGTTTTCCACAGATAGCTTGGCACTGGGACATTGTAGAGAGTTGTTCAATGGCTCATTTTAAAGGAAATCTCTAGATCTAGTGCCATTTATACTTGATTTTTTTTTAATTAATTATTTTGTACGGAATATAATAAAGAACGACTTTTTGCCTATACTAAATTTTAGTTAATTTAGGTTAGGTTAATTAGGTTAGTTAAAAAAGGTTAGTAATTCCACAGATAACTTGGCACTGGAACATCGTAGAGAGTTGTTTAATGGCTCTGTCCCTTGGCTTGAACAGCAAGGGAAATATATTGGCTTGAAAATCAAGAAAATTGACTTTAATCACGTTATTCTCCCCAAACGGGATATTTTTTTCTCTTTTCTTTTTTTTTTCTTTTCCACAGATAGCTTGGCACTGGAACATAGTAGAGGGTTGTTCAATAGCTCATTTTAAAGGAAATTAATTGGGTTAAAAATCTATAGTAACTAAAATAAATTATTTCTAAAAGAGAATAAATTTTTCCACCAAAAACTGCATTTTTTACAGTAAAGAACGATCTCTCTCCCATACTAACTGATATATGGTTTTTCCAGGTGTAGTTACATAAAGGACGAATATAGTTACAAAAAGGAACAAACTGAACCCATAGTAACTTGAGTATTAAATCAAACAGTTCGTGGTCATAATAAAGAGCTGTGTAATGGCTCATTTTAAAGGAAACTGGCGTATATAGACACATTTTGCAATTAACCAAATTAATTATTATTATATAACAAATTGTTACGATATGGTAAAGAACTAACTCTAGGCGATAGTAACTAATTTAATTTTGAAAAGAAAGAATTACGGTAGAAACCTAAATGGTAGTATAAGTAAACTACATTTCGTAGGAACCGTCCACCGTGATTTGAACTCGGATCGCAGGATTCAAAGTCTTAAGTGCTAACCACTACACAAAGAAACGTCCATATAAGAAAGAATTTTAACAGTATATGATAACTTAAAGACCGAACTCTAATATTAAATAAAACAGATCGTGGTCATAATAAAGAGCTGTGTAATGGCTTATTTTAAAGGAAACTGCTGTACATACAGTAAAGAACAAATTTCCAGTCCATAGTAACTAAAATAATTACATTAAAAGACGATCACTGAAATAACAAACCATTCCATACATTGGACTTAGTTAGCTACTTGATTGTTTGAGTTTTTATAGTAAAAGACGATCATTAGAAAAACTAACAATTGCATATATTGGACTTACTTAGCTGTTTTATGATAAAGAACGAACTCTTGCCTATACTAAATTGTATCCAGGTTGCATCCGTAGCTAGCAACCTAGTAAGAGACGTTACAGTAAGGACCAAAGTTCATCTCATAGTAACTGATACAACGGGAAATCCGGGTTGCAGCGGTAGCTAGCAACCTAGTAAGAGACGATCACGTCCAATGTTAAGAAATATAAAAACCCATATCAAAATTATTATAATAAAGAACAATCTCTTGCCTATACTAAATTTTTTACTCAACTTAATTATAGTATATGTTAGCAATTCAAAAGATAGCTTGGCACTGAAACATCGTAGAGAGTTGTTCAATGGCTTATCTTAAAGGAAATTAATGGGGTTAAAAACATTTTGTAACTAAAACGAATTATTTTTATTACATTAAAAAACGAACTGTAGAGCATTGTATATGATCCAGGTTGCAGAGGTAGCTAGCAACCTAGTAAGAGACGATCACGTCCAATGTTAAGAAATATAATAAAGAACGGCCTCTTGCCTATACTAAATTTTATACGCCACTTAATTATAGTATAGGTTAGTAATTCAACAGATAGCATGGCACTGAAACATCGCAGAGTTGTTCGATGGCTCATTTTAAATGAAATTAATGGGGTTAAAAACCTTTTGTAATTTACACAAAGGACCGATATAGCTCATTATAAATGGTGTTTGTCAATTATTACATTAAAAGACGATCATTGAAACAAATAATTATTGCATACATTTGACTTAGTTAGCTACTTGATCGTTCGCGGTTCGTCTCCTACTATTTCAAAGAGGAAAAGCCGTAGGCTTTTTCCTGTTTGTAATATTTTCCAGTTTAATATCAGGGTTTCAGCGGTATTACATAAAGGATCGATATAGTTCATCATAAATGGCTACATTGAAAGAAGATCATTGGAGTAACAAAGCATTGCAACATTGAACTTAGTTCGCTACTTGATTTTTTGAGTTTCATCTCTTAATCAATTCTCCGGGAATCAATTTTTCCGCATTGCAGCGGTAGCTAGCAACCTATCGATCAAGACGATCAAGTCCAATGTTAAGAAATATAAAAACCCATAACTTCTGATAATATGATTCAGATCTTCAATATAGCAAACTTACCGCCCTTTGGCTTGAATAACAAAGAAAATATATTGGCTTGAAAATCACGAAAATTGACTTTAACCACGATAATCTCCACAAACGGGATCTTTTTTTCTTTCCGCTTGTTTTCTCCTCAGCTAGCTGGGAACTGGAAAATCATAGCAAGCAGCATAATAGCTCATTTTAAAGGAAATTGCTACATATAGTCACTTTTGTAATTAAAAATAAAATACTTTTTAAGTACAATAAATTTTGTCAAAAAAACTGCATTTTGATGTATTTTCATACTGCATTTACAATAAAGAACGAACTATTGCCTATACTAACTTGTATATACAACTTAACTATATTATAGGCTTCTACAGTTTTATTTAAAGTTAATATGTTAAAAATTGCCTCAAATGGGGAATCGAACCCCGATCACACGCGTAACAAGCAGCTATGCTTCCTGTTGTACCATCGAAGACTTATGAAAAATAAATTACATATAATAATATTATAAGGAACAAACTCTTGCCTATATTAACTTGTATATGCCACTTAACTACAGTATGTGCCTGTACAGTTATATTTAAAGACTTACAATAAAGAACGAACTCTAACCTATAATACTAACTGAAAGGTGTGAATATGTGTGTTGAACGGTTTTACAGCATCCGGGTTGTTATAGTAAGGAGCGATCTAATAAGAGACGATCACGTCCAATGTTAATAAATATAAAAACACATAACTCCTAGAACATTATAATAATGAATGACCTCTTGCCTATACTAAATTTTATACGCCACTTAATTATAGTATAGGTTAGTAATTCAACAGATAGCTTTGCACTGGAACATCGTAGAGAGTTGTTTAATGGCTCATTTTAAAGTATATAGTATTGAGCGATCCGGGTTGCAGCGGTAGCTAGCAACCTAGTAAGAGACGATCACGTCCATTACAGTAAAGAACGAACCTCTGCCCTTAGTAACATTTTGTTAAAAGACGATCATTAGAAGAATTATAATAAACAGCTAAATCTTGTCTTTAGTAGTGAAACAGTTCGTGGTAAATAACTGTATAGTAAGAGCAACTCGTCCCAATAGTAACCGAAACTCTAAAAAAGGAATTTTAATATCAACAGATACAACAAAAGAATCAGTTTTTATGCTGATTTTAAAAATTTCCGGGTTGTTACAATAAGGAACGAACTGTAACCAATAGTAGCAAAAGTATTAAATCAAACAGTTCGTT
Source organism: Artemia sp. Qi Xiang Cuo (assembly GCF_049724085.1). Taxonomy (NCBI): domain Eukaryota; kingdom Metazoa; phylum Arthropoda; class Branchiopoda; order Anostraca; family Artemiidae; genus Artemia; species Artemia sp. Qi Xiang Cuo. The sequence continues at coordinate 27,654 of NW_028300639.1, forward strand.
GTCATAATAAAGAGCTGTGTAATTGCTCATTTTAAAGGAAACTACTGTATAAAGAAACCTTTTGTAATTAATATAATAAAGATCAAACTCTGCCCTATACTAACTTGCATACGCAACTTCACTATAGTTAAGATTACAGTATTTATATTTTTACATTAAAAGACGATCACTGAAATAACAAACCATTCCATACATTGGACTTAGTTAGCTACTTGATTGTTTGAGTTTCGTCTCTTACTATTTAAAAGAAGAAAAAGCCGTAGGCTTTTTCATGTTTGTATTTTATATATATATATATATATATATATATATATATATATATATATATATATATATATATATATATATATATATATATATATATATATATATATATAAATATATATTAGTTGTTTTTTTATTGGAACTTTAACTATTACCTCAACTTGTCTTTTGTCATTATGAGACATATCACCTAATCTTTTTTTTCTTTTAATTGTTCAGGTGGTGGAACAAAAGCTTCTTCTTTTGTTATGGCTTGTTTTTGTCATCATGAGAGACATATTGCCGAACCTTTGTTTTAATTGTTCAGGAGGTGGAACAAACAATTCTTTTTATTCCAACGATTTATCTAGTCCAGGTTTTTGATTTTCAAAGGTGTAATTGGCATTAATGACTTGTTAGATAGTTACCAATATTTATAAGAGGATATAGATGAATCACGAACACTAAATCAGAGATATGGAGGAAAGATGAAAGATGCAAAATCTAGTGAATTCGAAAAAAATGTCTCAATTCGTAAAAATCTACAGAAGAAGGTTAAAAGCTATTAAAGATAAATTTGATGTTTTACAACCTCAGTAGGGAACCAGGATTTACATGAGTGCAAATGATATGATTGAAAAATTATACACTTTGCTAGGTAGCAGAGCTGCTGGAAGTACATCCGATGAAGTGAGAAATGAAGCTTTAACCTACTCAATTCATTATTCAAAAATAAAATTAATAAGAAAATGACTACAATACTATTTAAACAATTATCACAAAAATAGAATTTTATGAAAAAAATGCTTGGAATTGGAAGGAAACATTGAGACTAAGACCAACAATTGTTTGGAGTGGTTTAGTTTTGGAAAGTTCATACACAAGAAAGAAAATGAAACTTACGGATCCTTTATTTCCGGGAAAGCTGAAAAAGGCGTCTGGTCCATTCCGGCTAGTTGCGTCAGCCAAAACATCTAACAGCTTTAAAGAATGCCTTGTCTAAAATTAAACAGAAAAAATTAGAATTAGTTGTTCAAAGCAGTCGCTAAAGAGATGTTACTTAAAGAGGTCCTAGGTGATATATGAAACTTAATGCCCTATATTGCAATGTCGAAGCGAAAGGAGATGTTTTTTTTTTAAGAGAGTAGAATAGCAATAGGCACTACTAAAGTAAGACCTCTGAGGCACTAAATCCCCCCAATACTCCGGAACTTACAAAATTTATTCGCTAGAGATCATAGGTTGATTTGGGTCATTAACCTACATACAGACATGTACCATTTTCAACGTAATTCATATTAGTAAGAGAGTATAATTCAGACATAGAGAACAGATTTAACATACTACAGTTATCATTAAGTTTTTTATTTGACAAATAATAAATGTTAGCAAAATTACAGTAAAGAACGATCTCTTGCCCATAGTAACTGATATATGGTGGTTCAAGGTGTAGCTGAAAGCTATCCAGATTGCAGCTGGATCCGGGTTGCAGCGCCTTTATAATAAAGAACGATCTTTTGCCTATACTAAATTTTTTTACAATAAAGAACGACACCTAGCCCATTAAAAATGAACATAAATAGGGATTATGTAATTTCCATCAGTATCATGGCTGTAGAGACGGCTGATACCTAGTAAAGAACAAACCATTACAGCAAAGAACATTTCATGTTAAAGATTGATCAATGATGCCATAATCATAGTTTGTAGCCAGGTCGTCTCTTACTATTCCAATCAAGAAAAAGCCATAGGCTTTTTCCTGTTTGTAATCCGGGTTGCAGCGGTAGCTAGCAACCTAGTAAGAGACGATCACGTCCAATGTTAAGAAATATAAAAACCCATAGTTCTTAAAAAAAGAGTCAGATCAAAACAAAAAGTACACCATTAGAACCGCCTTGTCCGAAACCCCTGCATAGTAAAATTTCTGTCCCTTGGCTTGAACAGCAAGGGAAATATATTGGCTTGAAAATCAAGAAAAGTGGCAGCTACTACAACATTCTGCCTAAACGGGATATTTTATTCTTTTTTTTTCTTTTTTTTTTCTTTTTTTGTATCCAGAGATAGCTTGGCACTGGAACATCGTAGAGGGTTGTTCAATAGCTCATTTTAAAGGAAATTAATTGGGTTAAAAATCTATAGTAACTAAAATAAATTATTTCTAAAAGAGAATAAATTTTTCCACCAAAAACTGCATTTTGATGTCTTTTCACACTGCAGTCTTTCAAACATAATCGTATACCAGCGGTAAGAATTGAACCCACGCCTCTGAAGAGACTGGTGGCTAACACCAGTGCCTTGGACCACTCGGCCAGGCTGCCTCTAATAAATAAATATATATGTGAATTTGGGTTGCAGCAGTAGCTAGCAACCTAGTAAGAGACGATCAGTCCAAAGCTAAGAAATATAAAAACCCAAAACTCCTAAAAATAGAGTCAGATCAAAACAAAAGTACATCATTAGAAATACCTTGTCTGAAACCCTACTAGATAAATAATGAACGTCATCATAGTTTTATATTAGAGCTATGACGTGAATAGAGTGACGTCATAATTAGTATATAATCCGGGTTGCAGCGGTAGCTAGCAATCCGGGTTGCAGCGGTAGCTAGCAAGCTAGTAAGAGACGATCACGTCCAATGTTAAGAAATATAAAAACCCATAGTTCTTAAAAAAAGAGTCAGATCAAAACAAAAAGTACACCATTAGAACCGCCTTGTCCGAAACCCCTGCATAGTAAAATTTCTGTCCCTTGGCTTGAACAGCAAGGGAAATATATTGGCTTGAAAATCAAGAAAAGTGGCAGCTACTACAACATTCTGCCTAAACGGGATATTTTTTTCTTTTTTTCTTTTTTTTTCTTTTTTTGTATCCAGAGATAGCTTGGCACTGGAACATCGTAGAGGGTTGTTCAATAGCTCATTTTAAAGGAAATTAATTGGGTTAAAAATCTATAGTAACTAAAATAAATTATTTCTAAAAGAGAATAAATTTTTCCACCAAAAACTGCATTTTGATGTCTTTTCACACCGCAGTCTTTCAAACATAATCGTATACCAGCGGTATTATAATAAAGATCGAACTCTTCCCTATACTAACTTGCATAGGCACCTTCACTATAGTTAAGATTACAGTATTTATATTATACATCATTATAAATTATAAAAGGTTCAAATGTTCGAAGATTATAGAGTTAAAAATTTTTTTATATTAAAAGTCGATCATTAGGATAATTACATTAAAAGACGATTATTGGAATAGCATACCGCTGCATACATTGGACTTAGTTAGCTACTTGATTGCTTGAGGTTCGTCTCTTACTATTTCAAAGAAGAAAAGGCCGTAGGCTTTTTCCTGTTTGTAATGATATAGCATAAAACGAATTATTATAATAAAGAGCGACCTCTTGCCAATACTAAATTTTATACGTCACTTAATTACTTTAAAATAACATCTAAGAGCATAATGATGATTGTACTTAGACATAGACATAGACATAGGTTTATTAAGATCGAACAGCGTAGCCATGGCTAATTTATGTCGTCTTTACAACAATATGAAAAAAAAAAAAAAAAATACAAATAACACTATAAAAAAACTAACACGTGAATTCAAATAACACTAAGTCTTGTTGTATGCTTCTACGAAAGAGGGGACAAACGGGTTTTTGTAGTGGTTGGTCCTGCAGACCGGGGGTTGTAGCTTTTACTGGGATCTGGTTCTTTGGTTAACAGGAGCATCTGGTGGGAGGATCAGTCTGTGATGGGGCGAAGATAGCAGTGACTTGCCGAGGGACATGATCAGTGATAATCGTCTGTCGCTGAGAGATTCAAGGTTCAGTTCTTGCAAGAGTTTGTTGTAGTCGTCACTTCTGTTACCAACGATTATGTTAACAGCTCGTTTCTGCAAAGATTCAAGGTCATCGCAAAGGTAGTGGGTGCTCTGGACAAAAGGTCCCCAGACAGCGACGGCATATTCGAGTAGAGGTCTCACATACGTAATATATGCATTTTTTAGGCTTTGAGTGTCGCAGCCAAACCTGCGCATCAGGACACTTAATAATATGGTCTACCATGTTTCAGCTATGATACGTTACTACAACAGCAAGGTAAAGAAAATTTTTCAGAGAAATTTACAGTAAAGAACGATCGCTCATGCATAGTAACTGATATATGGTAGTTCCAGGGGTAGTTACAGTAAAGAACGATCAGCCAATAGTAATCCGGGTTGCAGCGGTAGCTAGCAACCTAGTAAGAGACGATCACCTCCAATGTCAAGAAATATAAAACCCTCCAACTCCTAAAAAAAGAGTCAGATCAAAACAAAAAGTACACCATTAGAACCGCCTTGTCCGAATCCTCTATAAAGGAAACTTACCTCCCTTTGGCTTGAATAACAAAGAAAATATATTGGCTTGAAAATCAAGAAAATTGACTTTTACCACGTTATTCTCCACAAACGGGATATTTTTTTCTTTCCGCCTTTTCTTTCTGCTCAGCTAGCTGGGCACTGGAAAATCATAGAGAGCTGTATAATAGCTCATTTTAAAGGAAATTGCAACATCTAGTCACTTTTGTATTTAAAAATAAAATACTTTTTAAAGTAGAATCAATTTTGTCAAAAAAATTGCATTTTTGATGTATTTTCATACTGCAGTCTTTTCAAAGATATTTGAATTTTGAAGCAATAAAACAGTCCATGTAATGAACTCTATAGTAATAATAGCTACTTGTCTCAATAGTAACCGAAACTCCTGGAACCAAAATTTTCTTTTTTGGCTTAATCGCTAAAATTATTATGTAAACTGCAAAAATATTTATGATGCCTAATCAGTAATAGTAATTTTTTAATTTAAACAACAAAAATACATGAAAATTCTAAAATTAGTTTTGCTTTTTGTCTCCTGGAAGAAATTTTTTTTTCATCTCAGTTCAAATTTATTATTGTATCCTGTAACCCGTAAAGTACATATCTCCATATTATTGTCTCATAATTGCAATTATTTTAGTTTTCAGTCCAGAATCACTAAACTTATTATTTAAACTGCAAAAATATTTATGGTGTCTAACCAATAATACTAATTTTGTAATTCAAACAAGATAAATACCTGAAAATTTTAAAATTAGTTTTGTTTTATGCTAGGTTTTAGATACTCGACACGGGATTTTGTGTGCTTAATAATTTTAAATCTTGAAAAAATATGGTCTCACGCGAGTGGAAAAAAAGAAAGAATAACCAAAAACAATATCAAAATAGAACAATCCATTATAATAAAGAACGAACTCTTCCCTATACTAACTTGCATACTCAACTTCACTATACTTAAGATTACAGTATTTATATTATACATCATTATAAATTATAAAAGGTTCAAATGTTCGAAGATTATAGAGTTAAAAATTTTCCCACACCGGGAATCGATTACATATGGTAAATGGGGCCTAAGCTACTTTCAGTGGAAAAGAGCAAACCATGGCACATAGTAACTAAACGTTAAGATAATAAATTCAACTTTTAAATGGAAGTTTGGTACGTGACTCTTTCAAGGTCGTCTCTTACTATTCCAAATAAGAAAAAGCCATGGGTTTTTTCCTGTTTGTCACAGTCAGAACCGAAGTCTATCTCATAGTAAGTGATCCAACAGGGAAAAAAAAAGATCAATCGTTACCACAGAGTGTGTTGAACTCAAATATAATAAAGAACGACCTCTTACCTATATTAATTTATATTCTTTATAAATTATATAAATGAATATTCTTATTAGCTTGTGTAAACTGCAAAAATATCCATGGTATCTGAGCAATAGTTTGAATATTTCAATACAAGCTAGAAAAATACCTTAAAATGTTAAAATTAGTTTTATTTTTGGTTAGGTTCTAACTACCCGATGTGGGATTGACTATGTAGTTTAAGACAAAAAAATTCCATTTTTTAATATATCTTATTTTTCAGTTTATAATCGCTAAAGTTATTATGTAAACTGCAAAAATATTTGCAGTAAATTACAATAAAGAACGACACCTAGCCCATATTAACTGAAACATAAATAGAGATTATGTAATTTCCCTCAGTATCATGGCTGTAGAGATGGCTGAAAACTAGTCCGGGTTGCAGCGGTAGCTAGCAACCTAGTAAGATACATGGAACTTAGTTAGCTACTGCATGTGTTAAGATTCGTCTCTTACTATTTCAAAGAAGAAAAAGCCGTAGGCTTTTTCCTGTTTGTAATATGGTTTATTTTGTTAATTATAGCAAATCCTATGTAGGGGTATCGGACAAGGCGGTTCTAAAAGTAAACTTTTTGTACCCTGGTACGGGATTATGTAATTTCCAATAGTATCATGGCTGTAGAGATGGCTGAAACCTAGTTGCAATAAAAAACGATCATTGGAATATTACATTAAAAGACGATCATTGTAATCCGGGTTGCAGCGGTAGCTAGCAACCTAGTAAGAGACGATCACGTCCAATATTAAGAAATTACAGTAAAGAACGATCTCTCTCCCATAGTAACTGATATGTTACATTAAAAGACGATCATTGGAATAAAAATTTATTGCATGCATTGGACTTAGTTAGCTACTGGATCGTTTGAGGTTCGTCTCTTACTATTTCAAAGAAGAAAAAGCAGTAGGCTTTTTTCTGTTTGTAATATTTTCCTGTTTGTTATCAGGGTTACAGCGGTATCCGGGTTGCAGCGGTAGCTAGCAACCTAGTAAGAGACGATCACGTCCAATGTTAAGAAATAAAAAAAACATAGCTCCTAAAAAAGGAGTCAGATCAAAACAAAAAGTACACCATTAGAACCGCCTTGTCCGAAATCTCAGTTTAGGAAACTTTCTGTTTACAATAAAGAATTGAAGAACGACCTCTTGCCTATACTAAATTTTATAGGCCACTTAACCATAGTATAGGCTAGTACAGTTATTATATTTAATGTCATCCGGGTTGCAGCGGTAGCTAGCAACCTAGTAAGAGACGATCACCTCCAATGTCAAGAAATATAAAACCCCCCAACTCCTAAAAAAAGAGTCAGATCAAAACAAAAAGTACACCATTAGAACCGCCTTGTCCGAATCCTCTATAAAGGAAACTTACCTCCCTTTGGCTTGAATAACAAAGAAAATATATTGGCTTGAAAATCAAGAAAATTGACTTTTACCACGTTATTCTCCACAAACGGGATATTTTTTTCTTTCCGCTTTTTCTTTCTGCTCAGCTAGCTGGGCACTGGAAAATCATAGAGAGCTGTATAATAGCTCATTTTAAAGGAATTTATAATAAAGAGCGACCTCTTGCCTATGCTAAATTTTATAGACCACTTAATTATTGTATAGGTTAATAAAGTTTACATAAAGGACAGTAAAGAACAAACTTCCAGCCTATAGTAACTAAAATAAGATTATAATCCGGGTTGCAGCGGTAGCTAGCAGCCTAGTAAGAGACGATCACGTCCAATGTTAAGAAATTACTATATAAGAAGCGTCAGAACTGTGAATGTTCACATTCATAATTACATAATGGTTTCAATCAAGCAAGCTGCACGCAAATTGAAAAAACAGTACTACACAAACAACAGAGATAGTATCTTGAAAAGAAAAAAGCAAAGGTATTCAACCGACCAGGCGTATCGAGAAGTAATCAAACAAATCAGCAAGATGTGTTATCACAATGATGAAGATTATAGACATGCAAAAATTGAGACAGCCAAACAAAAGTTCAAGGAGAGTTATCACAATGATGAAGATTACCGCATCAAATATAAGAAAAACCAAAAACAAAGGTATTCTCTAATAATTTGGGTTGTAGCAGTAGCTAGCAACCTAGCAAGAGACGATCAGTCCAATGCTAAGAAACACAAAAACACAAAATTCCTAAAAATAGAGTCAGATCAAAACAAAAGTACATCATTAGAACTACCTTGTCTGAAACCCTACTAGATAAATAATGAATGTCATCATAGTTTTATATTAGAGCTATGAGACGTGAATAGAAAAACGCGAAATTATATTGTTGTTTCTGAAGACGTCATGAAATATACCATTGCGCCATGACGTCATGAAATAAAATCATTACGCCGTGACGTCATAATTACTACTTAAGAACGACAAAGATGTAAATGTTCTCATTCATAATTAGATAATGGTTAGATCAAAGCAAGCTATGCGCAAGTTAAAAAAACAGTGCTACACAAACAACAGAGATAGTATCCGGGTTGCAGCGGTAGCTAGCAACCTAGTAAGAGACGATCACCTCCAATGTCAAGAAATATAAAACCCCCCAACTCCTAAAAAAAGAGTCAGATCAAAACAAAAAGTACACCATTAGAACCGCCTTGTCCGAATCCTCTATAAAGGAAACTTACCGCCCTTTGGCTTGAATAACAAAGAAAATATATTGGCTTGAAAATCAAGAAAATTGACTTTTACCACGTTATTCTCCACAAACGGGATATTTTTTTCTTTCCGCTTTTTTTTTCTGCTCAGCTAGCTGGGCACTGGAAAACCATAGAGAGCTGTATAATAGCTCATTTTAAAGGAAATTGCAACATCTATTCACTTTTGTATTTAAAAATAAAATACTTTTTAAAGTAGAATCAATTTTGTAAAAAAAATTGCATTTTTGATGTATTTTCATACTGCAGTCTTTTCAAAGATATTTGAATTTTGAAGCAATAAAACAGTCCATGTAATGAACTCTATAGTAATAATAGCTACTTGTCTCAATAGTAACCGAAACTCCTGGAACCAAAATTTTCTTTTTTGGCTTAATCGCTAAAATTATTATGTAAACTGCAAAAATATTTATGATACCTAATCAGTAATAGTAATTTTTTAATTTAAGCAACAAAAATACATGAAAATTCTAAAATTAGTTTTGCTTTTTGTCTCCTGGAAGAAATTTTTTTTTCATCTCAGTTCAAATTTATTATTGTATCCTGGAACCAAGCTTTTTTTGGTTTGTAACCCGTAAAGTACATATCTCCATATTATTGTCTCATAATTGCAATTATTTTAGTTTTCAGTCCAGAATCACTAAACTTATTATGTAAACTGCAAAAATATTTATGGTGTCTAACCAATAATACTAATTTTGTAATTCAAACAAGATAAATACCTGAAAATTTTAAAATTAGTTTTGTTTTATGCTAGGTTTTAGATACTCGACACGGGATTTTGTGTGCTTAATAATTTTAAACCTTGAAAAAATATGGTCTCACGCGAGTGGAAAAAAAGAAAGAATAACCAAAAACAATATCAAAATAGAACAATCCAAATTTCTACTAATAGAAAACTTTACTACACAAAAAATAAAGCTAACATCCTGAAATATCAGAAAAGTTTATTTAAAAGAGATAAAAATGCCACCAAACGCAATAAAGCTCGAGCACGCGTAAGGATTGCTACTAAGATGTCTTGTGATCCAGGATTTAAGAAAATGAAATATGACAGAGCAAGACAGAGGTATCTTACGGATCAGGGGTATCGAGAAGGGAAAATTGAGACAGCGAAACAAAAGAGCAAGGAAAGGTATGATAACGATATAGATTACCGAAACAAACATAAGAAAAAAGTTGCTACCAGAATAATGGGTAGATACTGGGGTGACAAAAGCTATAATGAAAAAATTAAATTCTCTGCGAGGTTGTACCGAAGAACGCATAAGGACAAAGGGAAAAATTACATTCAGAAATACAAGAAGATGGCAAAAATGCAGGCTGATCTTTGTAAATTGAGAAACATTTTACGCATGTTTTATCGGGATCACGAAAAGTATTCAAAATTACAGATTAAAATTCTCTTTGAAAGAGCGGATGCTGTTGAAAAGTCGGCTAGAAATGCTTTGGCAAAGTTTCATAGCAATATCCAAAAGAAATGTTGTCAGTTTAATGAAAAGCTTCCAAGGTATGGATTGGCAACTGCGGAACAGTTTATAGATGCAATGGAAAATTTTCGACAACACAGTGAATATACGGAGGCTTACTTCTTAGACAATTTGTATATTAATTTTGGAAGGAGCAATTGCAGTTTATGTAGCAGTAATAAAAATATATATACAAGCATACCTATCAACAGCGAAGGAAAAGCAATGTTTTTCAATTATGGCGAAAACGAGCCTGTTAGGGTTATTAGTAAATGTGTTTGTAAGACTAATGATTTAGAACAAATTCCTGGAACACCGACTCAAGAAAAAAGCATTTCTAACTGTGTTTTAAACAGTTCGTTTAGTTCTACTGAATATTTGGCAAAAAATTCTCTGTGTAGTAGAACAAACTGTCCTGAAAAGTACGAGACAACTATTGAAAAATGCTCTAAAACTAGATCTGACAAGGAAATTATGATGGCTGAAGTCACCTATAACAATCTGAGTAAACATTCAAAACCAAAAATTGGGCAGCAGAATACTTGGCAATGTCACCCTGATATCCGCAAGCTCTATCCGACGGATATTGAATTATGTCAAATTCTTTTTGATATCCTTGAAAACAATATAGCATTAAAATTTTCAACTGACAAAGTGGTTAATTTCTACCTTGGCGGCTTGGATTATTGTGAAATCAATTACAGGGACACAAGAAAGCATGGGCATTCGTTATACTGTAGCCCAAATGAGGGATGTCAGAGCTATTTGCGTTCTCTAAGGGCACTAGCTCCACATTTTCCTGTCTTGAACTGTTTCATTAATAGCGTATATAAGGCAGTATCAAAATGTAAGATTATACAACATATTAATCTACTAAAAGTCGAGGGCTCGTACAAGGAACTAAGTCATTACATAGAAGAAGTGTCAAGTAGACTCTGTCGTAATAATAGTCAAGACTTCATTTACGGTGATAGCAATATTAGAGTTTCTGTGGATGAAAATACAATAATAAAATTATTTGGTGAGAGCCTTGATAAGGTAGCTAACATTAGGGATGTATACCCCACAATGCATTGTGACAGTTGTGAGCAGATAAAGACAAAATACCAATTGAAGAGTCTAAGATCCCTTTCAAATAAGAAAGGTTTTGATGTAATGATGGCCACGATTTTAGAACACCTACAACAGGACATACCCAAAGATGACAGAGAAGAACTAATTCAATGTACAGGTTGGAAAGAGGATGTCATAGATTCATTCTTTGTCTGTGATTACTGTGCTTGGAAAATGTTGAAAAGTCAGGAGAATGTCCGATCAGTATTAAATAACCTTCATATAAACTGTACACCGGAATGTATAAAGTGTTTAAATAATTTTGAAATGGCAATGATTCGATTTGTAATGCCTTGTCTTACGATCGTCAGATTAGGACAAGTAACTGCATTGAAGAGACCTAGAACAGAACTTGTTGACGCTCTTAAGGGGAGAATAGTATATCTACCTGTTGATGTGCAAGCAAATGCAGATATTCAGCCTGAAAAACTTCTTAACATTGATAGTTTTGTAGTCATTGTTAATGGTCAGCCTACTTACAACAAGAATGTTTGGACTGCACTAATATCCGGGTTGCAGCGGTAGCTAGCAACCTAGTAAGAGACGATCACCTCCAATGTCAAGAAATATAAAACCCCCCAACTCCTAAAAAAAGAGTCAGATCAAAACAAAAAGTACACCATTAGAACCGCCTTGTCCGAATCCTCTATAAAGGAAACTTACCGCCCTTTGGCTTGAATAACAAAGAAAATATATTGGCTTGAAAATCAAGAAAATTGACTTTTACCACGTTATTCTCCACAAACGGGATATTTTTTTCTTTCCGCTTTTTTTTTCTGCTCAGCTAGCTGGGCACTGGAAAATCATAGAGAGCTGTATAATAGCTCATTTTAAAGGAAATTGCAACATCTAGTCACTTTTGTATTTAAAAATAAAATACTTTTTAAAGTAGAATCAATTTTGTCAAAAAAATTGCATTTTTGATGTATTTTCATACTGCAGTCTTTTCAAAGATATTTGAATTTTGAAGCAATAAAACAGTCCATGTAATGAACTCTATAGCAATAATAGCTACTTGTCTCAATAGTAACCGAAACTCCTGGAACCAAAATTTTCTTTTTTGGCTTAATCGCTAAAATTATTATGTAAACTGCAAAAATATTTATGATGCCTAATCAGTAATAGTAATTTTTAATTTAAACAACAAAAATACATGAAAATTCTAAAATTAGTTTTGCTTTTTGTCTCCTGGAAGAAATTTTTTTTTTCATCTCAGTTCAAATTTATTATTGTATCCTGGAACCAAGCTTTTTTTGGTATGTAACCCGTAAAGTACATATCTCCATATTATTGTCTCATAATTGCAATTATTTTAGTTTTCAGTCCAGAATCACTAAACTTATTATGTAAACTGCAAAAATATTTATGGTGTCTAACCAATAATACTAATTTTGTAATTCAAACAAGATAAATACCTGAAAATTTTAAAATTAGTTTTGTTTTATGCTAGGTTTTAGATACTCGACACGGGATTTTGTGTGCTTAATAATTTTAAACCTTGAAAAAATATGGTCTCACGCGAGTGGAAAAAAAGAAAGAATAACCTAAAAAAATATCAAAATAGTTTATAATATCCGGGTTGCAGCGGTAGCTAGCAACCTAGTAAGAGACGATCACCTCCAATGTCAAGAAATATAAAACCCCCCAACTCCTAAAAAAAGAGTCAGATCAAAACAAAAAGTACACCATTAGAACCGCCGTGTCCGAATCCTCTATAAAGGAAACTTAACGCTCTTTGGCTTGAAGAACAAAGAAAATATATTGGCTTGAAAATCAAGAAAATTGACTTTTACCACGTTATTCTCCACAAACGGGATATTTTTTTTTTCCGCTTTTTTTTCTGCTCAGCTAGCTGGGCACTGGAAAATCATAGAGAGCTGTATAATAGCTCATTTTAAAGGAAATTGCAACATCTAGTCACTTTTGTATTTAAAAATAAAATACTTTTTAAAGTAGAATCAATTTTGTCAAAAAAATTGCATTTTTGATGTATTTTCATACTGCAGTCTTTTCAAAGATATTTGAATTTTGAAGCAATAAAACAGTCCATGTAATGAACTCTATAGCAATAATAGCTACTTGTCTCAATAGTAACCGAAACTCCTGGAACCAAAATTTTCTTTTTTGGCTTAATCGCTAAAATTATTATGTAAACTGCAAAAATATTTATGATGCCTAATCAGTAATAGTAATTTTTTAATTTAAACAACAAAAATACATGAAAATTCTAAAATTAGTTTTGCTTTTTGTCTCCTGGAAGAAATTTTTTTTTCATCTCAGTTCAAATTTATTATTGTATCCTGGAACCAAGCTTTTTTTGGTTTGTAACCCGTAAAGTACATATCTCCATATTATTGTCTCATAATTGCAATTATTTTAGTTTTCAGTCCAGAATCACTAAACTTATTATGTAAACTGCAAAAATATTTATGGTGTCTAACCAATAATACTAATTTTGTAATTCAAACAAGATAAATACCTGAAAATTTTAAAATTAGTTTTGTTTTATGCTAGGTTTTAGATACTCGACACGGGATTTTGTGTGCTTAATAATTTTAAACCTTGAAAAAATATGGTCTCACGCGAGTGGAAAAAAAGAAAGAATAACAAAAAATCATCCGGGTTGCAGCGGTAGCTAGCAACCTAGTAAGAGACGATCACCTCCAATGTCAAGAAATATAAAACCCCCCAACTCCTAAAAAAAGAGTCAGATCAAAACAAAAAGTACACCATTAGAACCGCCTTGTCCGAATCCTCTATAAAGGAAACTTACCGCCCTTTGGCTTGAATAACAAAGAAAATATATTGGCTTGAAAATCAAGAAAATTGACTTTTACCACGTTATTCTCCACAAACGGGATATTTTTTTCTTTCCGCTTTTTTTTTCTGCTCAGCTAGCTGGGCACTGGAAAATCATAGAGAGCTGTATAATAGCTCATTTTAAAGGAAATTGCAACATCTAGTCACTTTTGTATTTAAAAATAAAATACTTTTTAAAGTAGAATCAATTTTGTCAAAAAAATTGCATTTTTGATGTATTTTCATACTGCAGTCTTTTCAAAGATATTTGAATTTTGAAGCAATAAAACAGTCCATGTAATGAACTCTATAGTAATAATAGCTACTTGTCTCAATAGTAACCGAAACTCCTGGAACCAAAATTTTCTTTTTTGGCTTAATCGCTAAAATTATTATGTAAACTGCAAAAATATTTATGATACCTAATCAGTAATAGTAATTTTTTAATTTAAACAACAAAAATACATGAAAATTCTAAAATTAGTTTTGCTTTTTGTCTCCTGGAAGAAATTTTTTTTTCATCTCAGTTCAAATTTATTATTGTATCCTGGAACCAAGCTTTTTTTGGTTTGTAACCCGTAAAGTACATATCTCCATATTATTGTCTCATAATTGCAATTATTTTAGTTTTCAGTCCAGAATCACTAAACTTATTATGTAAACTGCAAAAATATTTATGGTGTCTAACCAATAATACTAATTTTGTAATTCAAACAAGATAAATACCTGAAAATTTTAAAATTAGTTTTGTTTTATGCTAGGTTTTAGATACTCGACACGGGATTTTGTGTGCTTAATAACTTTAAACCTTGAAAAAATATGGTCTCACGCGAGTGGAAAAAAAGAAAGAATAACCAAAAACAATATCAAAATAGAACAATCCAAATTTCTACTAATAGAAAACTTTACTACACAAAAAATAAAGCTAACATCCTGAAATATCAGAAAAGTTTATTTAAAAGAGATAAAAATGCCACCAAACGCAATAAAGCTCGAGCACGCGTAAGGATTGCTACTAAGAAGTCCTGTGATCCAGGATTTAAGAAAATGAAATATGACAGAGCAAAACAGAGGTATCTTACGGATCAGGGGTATCGAGAAGGGAAAATTGAGACAGCGAAACAAAAGAGCAAGGAAAGGTATGATAACGATATAGATTACCGAAACAAACATAAGAAAAAAGTTGCTACCAGAATAATGGGTAGATACTGGGGTGACAAAAGCTATAATGAAAAAATTAAATTCTCTGCGAGGTTGTACCGAAGAACGCATAAGGACAAAGGGAAAAATTACATTCAGAAATACAAGAAGATGGCAAAAATGCAGGCTGATCCTTGTAAATTGAGAAACATTTTACGCATGTTTTATCGGGATCACGAAAAGTATTCGAAATTACAGATTAAAATTCTCTTTGAAAGAGCGGATGCTGTTGAAAAGTCGGCTAGAAATGCTTTGGCAAAGCTTCATAGCAATATCCAAAAGAAATGTTGTCAGTTTAACGAAAAGCTTCCAAGGTATGGATTGGCAACTGCGGAACAGTTTATAGATGCAATGGAAAATGTTCGACAACACAGTGAATATACGGAGGCGTACTTCTTAGAAAATTCGTATATTAATTTTGGAAGGAGCAATTGCAGTTTATGTAGCAGCAATAAAAATATATATACAAGCATACCTATCAACAGCGAAGGAAAAGCAATGTTTTTCAATTATGGCGAAAACGAGCCTGTTAGGGTTATTAGTAAATGTGTTTGTAAGACTAATGATTTAGAACAAATTCCTGGAACACCGACTCAAGAAAAAAGCATTTCTAACTGTGTTTTAAACAGTTCGTTTAGTTCTACTGAATATTTGGCAAAAAATTCTCTGTGTAGTAGAACAAACTGTCCTGAAAAGTACGAGACAACTATTGAAAAATGCTCTAAAACTAGATCTGACAAGGAAATTATGATGGCTGAAGTCACCTATAACAATCTGAGTAAACATTCAAAACCAAAAATTTGGCAGCAGAATACTTGGCAATGTCACCCTGATATCCGCAAGCTCTATCCGACGGATATTGAATTATGTCAAATTCTTTTTGATATCCTTTATACAATAAAGAACGACACCTTGCCCATGTTAACTAAAATATAAATAGGGATTATGTAATTTCCAATAGTATCATGGCTGTAGAGATGGCTGAAACCTAGTTACAATAAAAAACGATCATTGGAATAACAAAAATTGCATACCTTTGGAATTAGCTAGCTACTTGATTATTTGAGACTCGTCTCTTACTATTTAAAAGAACAAAAAGCTGTAGGCTTTTTCCTGTGTGCAATCAGTTTATTATCATAGGCAGCACGCTAGCACTGCCTGAGTAAAGAACGATGTGGGCACAATGTGTTTTTTTTCCGGGTTGCAGCGATAGCTAGCAACCTAGTAAGAGACGATCAGGTCCAATGTTAAGAAATATAAAAACCCATAGTTCCTAACAAAGGAGTCAGATCAAAACAAAAAGTACACCATTAGAACCGCCTTGTCCGAAACCCCTGTATAGGAAACTTTCTGTCCCTTGGATTGAACAGCAAGGGAAATATATTGGCTTGAAAATCAAGAAAATTGACTTTAACCACGTTATTCTCCCCAAACGGGATATTTTTTTCTCTTTTCTTTTTTTTTCTTTTCCACAGATAGCTTGGCACTGGAACATCGTAGAGGGTTGTTCAATAGCTCATTTTAAAGGAAATTAATTGGGTTAAAAATCTAAAGTAACTAAAATAAATTATTTCTAAAAGAGAATAAATTTTTTCACCAAAAACTGCATTTTTGATGTCTTTTCACACTGCAGTCTTTCAAACATAATCGTATACCAGCGGTAAGATTTGAACCCACGCCTCCGAAGAGACTGGTGGCTAACACCAGTGTCTTGGACCACTCGGCCAGGTTGCCTCTCATAAATAAATATATATGTGAATTTGGGTTGCAGCAGTAGCTAGCAACCTAGTAAGAGACGATCAGTCCCATGCTAAGAAATATAACAAAACTCCTAAAAATAGAGTAAGATCAAAACAAAAGTACATCATTAGAACTACCTTGTCTGAAATTACATAAAGGATCGATCCAGTTCATTACATATTATATTAAAAGACGACCATTAGGAGATCAAACCTTTACATATATCGGACTTAGTTAGCTGCCTAGTTCTTTGAATCTGGGTTGCAGCGGTAGCTAGCAACCTAGTAAGAGACGATCACGTCCAATGTTAAGAAATATAAAAACCCCTAACTCCTAAAAAAGGAATCAGATCAAAACAAAAAGTACACCATTAGAACCGCCTTGTCCGAAACCCCTGTATAGTAAAATCTCTGTCCCTTGACTTGAACAGCAAGGGAAATATATTCTGCCTAAACGGGATATTTTTTTCTCTTTTCTTTGTTTCCAGAGATAGCTTGGCACTGGAATACAATAAAGAACGACACCTTGCCCATGTTAACTAAAATATAAATAGGGATTATGTAATTTCCAATAGTATCATGGCTGTAGAGATGGCTGAAACCTAGTTACAATAAAAAACGATCATTGGAATAACAAAAATTGCATACCTTTGGAATTAGCTAGCTACTTGATTATTTGAGACTCGTCTCTTACTATTTAAAAGAAGAAAAAGCTGTAGGCTTTTTCCTGTGTGTAATCAGTTTATTATCATAGGCAGCACGCTAGCACTGCCTGAGTAAAGAACGATGTGGGCACAATGTGTTTTTTTCCGGGTTGCAGCGATAGCTAGCAACCTAGTAAGAGACGATCACGTCCAATGTTAAGAAATATAAAAACCCATAGTTCCTAACAAAGGAGTCAGATCAAAACAAAAAGTACACCATTAGAACCGCCTTGTCCGAAACCCCTGTATAGGAAACTTTCTGTCCCTTGGCTTGAACAGCAAGGGAAATATATTGGCTTGAAAATCAAGAAAATTGACTTTAACCACGTTATTCTCCCCAAACGGGATATTTTTTCTCTTTTCTTTTTTTTCTTTTCCACAGATAGCTTGGCACTGGAACATCGTAGAGGGTTGTTCAATAGCTCATTTTAAAGGAAATTAATTGGGTAAAAATCTAAAGTAACTAAAATAAATTATTTCTAAAAGAGAATAAATTTTTCCACCAAAAACTGCATTTTTGATGTCTTTTCACACTGCAGTCTTTCAAACATAATCGTATACCAGCGGTAAGATTTGAACCCACGCCTCCGAAGAGACTGGTGGCTAACACCAGTGTCTTGGACCACTCGGCCAGGTTGCCTCTCATAAATAAATATATATGTGAATTTGGGTTGCAGCAGTAGCTAGCAACCTAGTAAGAGACGATCAGTCCCATGCTAAGAAATATAACAAAACTCCTAAAAATAGAGTAAGATCAAAACAAAAGTACATCATTAGAACTACCTTGTCTGAAATTTTATAATAAAGAACGACCTCTTTCCTATACTAAATTTTATAGGCCGCTTAACTATAGCATAGGCTAGTACAGTTATTATATTTAAGGCCAATATATTAAAATTTTCCACTAAAAGACGGTCATTGGAATAAAAACCCAATACATATATTTGATTTAGTTAGCTACTTGATTGTTTGAGGCTATTCTCTTACTATTTCAAAGAAGAAAAAGCCGTAGGCTTTTTCCTGTTTGTAATCAATTAGAAAGAGTTCTACCTTTAATGTAATGTAATAAAGATCAAACTCTTCCCTATACTAACTTGCATACGCAACTTCACTATAGTTAAGATTACAGTATTTATATTTTTACATTAAAAAACGATCACTGAAATAACAAACCATTCCATACATTGGATTTAGTTAGGTACTTGATTGTTTGAGTTTTACTACTTAAGAACGACAAAGATGTAAATGTTCTCATTCTTGATTAGAATAATGGTTAGATCTTTGCAAGCTATACGCAAGTTGAAAAAACATTATAATAAAGAACGACCTCTTGCCTATACTAAATTTTTATAATAAAGATCGAACTCTTCCCTATACTAACTTGCATACGCAACTTCACTATAGTTAAGATTACAGTATTTATATTATACATCATTATAAATTATAAAAGGTTCAAATGTTCGAAGATTATAGAGTTTTCCCACACCGGGAATCGAACCCAAGCCTGTTAAGTGAAAGTTAACTATCCTAGCCGCTAGACCATATGGAACCATAAAGAAGTATTATTTAAGAGCCATATGCATATTATTATTTCACCATACCAATTATAATAAGGCCAAAACAAAATCGCCGACTTGCAACCTTACTTTTGACACATTAGTTAAATCTTCATCAGGCTTAAAAAATGTTTTGCTAGTCCGGGTTGCACCGGTAGCTAGCAACCTAGTAAGAGACGATCACGTCCAATTATAATAAAGAACGACCTCTTGCCTATACTAAATTTTATACGCCACTTAATTATAGTATAGGTTAGTAATTCAACAGATAGCATGGCACTGGAACATCGTAGAGAGTTGTTCAATAGCTCATTTTAAAGGAAATTAATTGGGTTAAAAACCTTTTGTAATTAAAACAAATTATTTTTATTATCCGGGTTGCAGCGGTAGCTAGCAACCTAGTAAGAGACGATCACGTCCAATGTTAAGAAATATAAAAACCCATAGTTCTTAAAAAAAGAGTCAGATCAAAACAAAAAGTACACCATTAGAACCGCCTTGTCCGAAACCCCTGCATAGTAAAATTTCTGTCCCTTGGCTTGAACAGCAAGGGAAATATATTGGCTTGAAAATCAAGAAAAGTGGCAGCTACTACAACATTCTGCCTAAACGGGATATTTTTTTCTTTTTTTCTTTTTTTTTTCTTTTGTATCCAGAGATAGCTTGGCACTGGAACATCGTAGAGGGTTGTTCAATAGCTCATTTTAAAGGAAATTAATTGGGTTAAAAATCTATAGTAACTAAAATAAATTATTTCTAAAAGAGAATAAATTTTTCCACCAAAAACTGCATTTTGATTTATAATAAAGATCGAACTCTTCCCTATACTAACTTGCATACGCAACTTCACTATAGTTAAGATTACAGTATTTATATTATGCATCATTATAAATTATAAAAGGTTCAAATGTTCGAAGATTATAGAGTTAAAAATTTTCCCACACCGGGAATCGAACCCGAGCCTGTTATGTGAAAGTTAACTATCCTAGCCACTAGACCATATGGAACCATAAAGAAGTATGATTTAAGAGCCATATGCATATTTTTGTTTCACAATACCAATTATAATATTCCGGGCTGCAGCGGTAGCTAGCAACCTAGTAAGAGACGATCACGTCCAATGTTAAGAAATATAAAAACGCATAGCTCCTAAAAAAAAAGTTAGATCAAAACAAAAAGTACACCATTAGAACCGCCTTGTCCGAAACACCCGTATAGGAAACTTTCTGTCATTTGGCTTGAACAGCAAGGGAAATATATTGGCTTGAAAATCAAGAAAATTACATGAAGGACCGATACAGTTCATCATGAGTGGTGTTTGTCAATTAGGTTTTTCTATATAATTATAATAAAGAACGACCTCTTTCCTATACTAAATTTTATAGGCCACTTAACTATAGTATAGGCTAGTACAGTTATTATATTTAAGGTCATCCGGGTTGCAGCGGTAGCTAGCAACCTAGTAAGAGACGATCACCTCCAATGTTAAGAAATATAAAACCCCCCAACTCCTAAAAAAGAGTCAGATCATAACAAAAAGTACACCATTAGAGCCGCCTTGTCCGAATTCTCTAGACAAGAAACTTACTGCCCAGTGTATTGAATAACAAAGAAAAGAGCTGGGCTTTAAAAATAAGAAACTTTTACCAAGATATTCTCAACAAACAGGCTATATTTTTATTTCAGCTTTTTTTTCCTCCTTAGCCAGATGGGCCCTGGAACATCATAGAGAGCTGTATAATAGCTCATTTTAAAGGAAATTGCAACATCTAGTCACTTTTGTATTTAAAAATAAAATACTTTTTAAAGTAGAATCAATTTTGTCAAAAAATTGCATTTTTGATGTATTTTCATACTGCAGTCTTTTCAAAGATATTTGAATTTTGAAGCAATAAAACAGTCCACGGTAATGAACTCTATAGTAATAATAGCTACTTGTCTGAATAGTAACCGAAACTCCTGGAACCAAAATTTTCTTTTTTGGCTTAATCGCTAAAATTATTATGTAAACTGCAAAAATATTTATGATGCCTAATCAGTAATAGTAATTTTTTAATTTAAACAAAAAAATACATGAAAATTCTTAAATTAGTTTTGCTTTTTGTCTCCTGGAAGAAAAATTTTTTTCATCTCACTTCAAATTTATTATTGTATCCTGGAACCAAACTTTTTTTGGTTTTTAACCCGTAAAGTACATATCTCCATATTATTGTCTCATCATTGCAATTATTTTAGTTTTAAGTCCAGAATCGCTAAACTTATTATGTAAACTGCAAAAATATTTATGGTGTCTAACCAATAATACTAATTTTGTAATTCAGACAAGATAAATACCTGAAAATTTTAAAATTAGTTTTGTTTTATGCTAGGTTTTAGATACTCGACACGGGATTTTGTGTACTTAATAATTTTAAACCTTGAAAAAATATGGTCTCACGCGAGTGGAAAAAAAGAAAGAATAACCAAAAATTACAATAAAGAACGAAGTCTTGCCTATACAAACTTGTATAGTGGGAAATAAGGATCGATCATAATATAATAAAGTATAATAAAGATCGAACTGTTCCCTATACTAACTTGCATACGCAACTTCACTATAGTTAAGATTACAGTATTTATATTATACATCATTATAGATTATAAAAGGTTCAAATGTTCGAAGATTATAGAGTTAAAAATTTTCCCACACCGGGACTCGAACCCGAGCCTGTTAAGTGAAAGTTAACTATCCTAGCCACTAGACCATATGGAACCATAAAGACCTATGATTTAAGAGCCATATGCATATTATTATTTCACCATACCAATTATAATAAGGCCAAAACAAAATCGTCGAATTGCAACCTTACTTTTGACACATTAGTTAAATCTTCATCAGGCTTAAAAATTTTTTTGCTAGTTTTACATCCGGGTTGCAGCAGTAGCTAGCAACCTAGTAAGAGACGATCACCTCCAATGTCAAGAAATATAAAACCCCCCAACTCCTAAAAAAAGAGTCAGATCAAAACAAAAAGTACACCATTAGAACCGCCTTGTCCGAATCCTCTATAAAGGAAACTTACCGCTCTTTGGCTTGAATAACAAAGAAAATATATTGGCTTTAAAATCAAGAAAATTTAATTTTACCACTTTATTCTCCACAAAAGGTATATTTTTTTCTTTCCGCTTTTTTTTTCTGCTCAGCTAGCTGGGCACTGGAAAATCATAGAGAGCTGTATAATAGCTCATTTTAAAGGAAATTGCAACATCTAGTCACTTTTGTATTTAAAAATAAAATACTTTTTAAAGTAGAATCAATTTTGTCAAAAAAATTGCATTTTTGATGTATTTTCATACTGCAGTCTTTTCAAAGATATTTGAATTTTGAAGCAATAAAACAGTCCATGTAATGAACTCTATAGCAATAATAGCTACTTGTCTCAATATTAACCGAAAATCCTTGAACCAAAATTTTCTTTTTTGTCTTAATCTCTAAAATTATTATGTAAACTGAAAAAATATTTATGATGCCTAATCAGTAATAGTAATTTTTTAATTTAAACAACAAAAATACATGAAAATTCTAAAATTAGTTTTGCTTTTTGTCTCCTGGAATTATAGTAAAGAACGAACTCTAGCCCATAGTAAATGAAATATTAAGATATAATAAAGAACGACTTGCCTATACTAAATTTTATGCGCCACTTAATTATAGTTAAGGTTTCCCGGGTTGTCCGGGTTGCAGCGGTAGCTAGCAACCTAGTAAGAGACGATCACCTCCAATGTCAAGAAATATAAAACCCCCCAACTCCTAAAAAAAGAGGCTTGAAAATCAAGAAAATTGACTTTTACCACGTTATTCTCCACAAACGGGATATTTTTTTTTTCCGCTTTTTTTTTCTGCTCAGCTAGCTGGGCACTGGAAAATCATAGAGAGCTGTATAATAGCTCATTTTAAAGGAAATTGCAACATCTAGTCACTTTTGTATTTAAAAATAAAATAATTTTTAAAGTAGAATCAATTTTGTCAAAAAAATTGCATTTTTGATGTATTTTCATACTGCAGTCTTTTCAAAGATATTTACAATAAAGAACGACACCTTGCCCATGTTAACTAAAACATAAATAGGGATTATGTAATTTCCATCAGTATCATGACTGTAGAGATGGCTGAAACCTAGTCTGGGTTGCAGCAGTACTGTCTTTCCCTTGGCTTGAACAGCAAGGGATATATATTGGCTTGAAAATCAAGAAAAGTGGCAGCTAGTACACCATTCTGCCTAAACGGGATATTTTTTCTTTTTTTTTATAATTATATTAAGGATTCATTCCTTTATTCGATATTGATCCCTTACTACAGGCGGATTTGAACCCGCAAACCTCTAATCATAAGGCACAGTTTCATCCATTGTGCTTTAGTAAGTTATTCATTCATTTGATTTTCCCACAAAACTGTGTATATACGGATAAATAGATTTTGATAAACGTATTCTAATGGCAATTTTCAATTGAATCGTTTTTTGTATAGGTTAGTAAAGTTTACATAAAGGACTGATATAGTTCATTATGGTAAAGAACAAATCCGGGTTGCAGCGGTTATCAGTGATGTCTAATATTTTTGATTCGTTGCAGCGGTAGCTAGCAACCTAGTAAGAGACGATCACACCCCATAGTAAAAACTCAAGTAACCCATAACTCCTGAAAAAAGATTAAGATCAAAACAATAAGTACACTATTAGAACCGCCCTGTCCAAAACTTCTAAATAGTAAACTTACCGTCCTTTGGCTTGAATAACAAAGAAAATTATAATAAAAAACGACCTCTTTCCTATACTAAATTTCATAGGCCACTTAGCTATAGTATAGGCTAGTAGATCCGGGTTGCAGCGGTAGCTAGCAACCTAGTAAGAGACGATCACCTCCAATGTAAAGAAATATAAAACCCCCCAACTCCTAAAAAAAGAGTCAGATCAAAACAAAAAGTACACCATTAGAACCACCTTGTCCGAAACCTCTATGAAGGAAACTTACCGCCCTTTGGCTTGAATAACAAAGAAAATATATTGGCTTGAAAATCAAGCAAATTGACTTTTACCACGTTATTCTCCACAAACGGGATATTTTTTTCTTTCCGCTTGATTTTTCTTCTCAGCTAGCTGGGCACTGGAAAATCATAGAGAGCTGTATAATAGCTCATTTTAAAGAAAATTTTACATTAAAAGACGATCACTGGAATAACAAACAATTGCATACATTGGAAATAGTTAGCTACTTGATTGTTTGAGGTTCGCTCTTACTATTTCAAAGAGGAAAGAGCCGTGGGCTTTTCCTGCTTGTAATCATTTTATTATCCGGGTTGCAGCGGTAGCTAGCAACCTAGTAAGAGACGATCACCTCCAATGTTAAGAAATATAAAACCCCCCAACTCCTAAAAAAAGAGTCAGATCAAAACAAAAAGTACACCATTAGAACCGCCTTGTCCGAATCCTCTATAAAGGAAACTTACCGCCCTTTGGCTTGAATAACAAAGAAAATATATTGGCTTGAAAATCAAGAAAATAGACTTTTACCACGTTATTCTCCACAAACGGGATATTTTTTCTTTCCGCTTGATTTTTCTCCTCAGCTAGCTTGGCACTGGAAAATCATAGAGAGCTGTATAATAACTCATTTTAAAGGAAATTGCAACATCTAGTCACTTTTGTATTTAAAAATAAAATACTTTTTAAAGTAGAATCAATTTTGCCAAAAAAATTACATTTTTGATGTATTTTCATACTGCAGTTTTTTCAAAGATATTTGAATTTTGAAGCAATAAAACAGTTCATGGTAATGAACTCTATAGTAATAATAGCTACTTGTCTCAATAGTAACCGAAACTCCTGGAACCAAAATTTTCTTTTTTGGCTTAATCGCTAAAATTATTATGTAAATTATTACTATTACTGATTGCCTAATCAGTAATAGTAATTTTTTAATTTAAACAACAAAAATACATGAAAATTCTAAAATTAGTTTTGCTTTTTGTCTCCTGGAGGAAAATTTTTTTTCATCTTAGTTCAAATTTATTATTGCATCCTGGAACCAAACTTTTTTTGGTTTGTAACCCGTAAAGTACATATCTCCGTATTATTGTCTCATAATTGCAATTATTTTAGTTTTCAGTCCAGAATCGCTAAACTTATTATGTAAAATGCAAAAATATTTATGGTGTCTAACCAATAATGCTAATTTTGTAATTCAAACAAGAGAAATACCTGAAAATTTTAAAATTAGTTTTGTTTTATGCTAGGTTTTAGATACTCGACACGGGATTTTGAAAAGTGGCAGCTACTACAACATTCTGCCTAAACGGGATATTTTTTTTTGTTTCTTTTTTTCTTTTCCACAGATAGCTTGGCACTGGAACATCGTAGAGAGTTGTTCAATTGCTCATTTTAAATCCGGGTTGCAGTGGTAGCTAGCAACCTAGTAAGAGACGATCACGTCCAATGTTAAGAAATATAAAAACCCATAGTTCCTAACAAAGGAGTCAGATCAAAACAAAAAGTACACCATTAGAACCGCCTTGTCCAAAACCCCTGTACAGGAAACTTTCTGTCCCTTGGCTTGAACAGCGAGGGAAATATATTGGCTTGAAAATCAAGAAAATTGACTTTAACCACGTTATTCTCCCCAAACGGGATATTTTTTTTCTCTTTTCTTTTTTTTGTATCCAGAGATAGCTTGGCACTGGAACATCTTAGAGGGTTGTTCAATAGCTCATTTTAAAGGAAATTAATTGGGTTAAAAATCTATAGTAACTAAAGTAAATTATTTCTAAAAGAGAATAAATTTTTCCACCAAAAACTGCATTTTCGATGTCTTTTCACACTGCAGTCTTTCAAACATAATCGTATACCAGCGGTAAGATTTGAACCCACGCCTCCGAAGAGACTGGTGGCTAATCCGGGTTGCAGCGGTAGCTAGCAACCTAGTAAGAGACGATCACGTCCAATGTTAAGAAATATAAAAACCCATAGTTCCTAACAAAGGAGTCAGATCAAAACAAAAAGTACACCATTAGAATCGCCTTGTCCGAAACTTATAATAAAGAACGACCTCTTGCCTATACTAAATTATATAGGCCACTTAACTATAGTATTGGTTAGTAAATTTACATTAAAAGACGATCACTGAAATAACAAACCATTCCATACATTGGACTTAGTTAGCTACTTGATTGTTTGAGTTTCGTCTCTTAATATTTAATTAAAAGAAGAAAAAGCTGTAGGCTTTTTCCTGTTTGTATTTATAGTTAAAAAACGAACTCAAGTCCAAAGAAACTGAACCCTCTGGTTCATTCGTATTATCTTCATTATTTTAGCTAGAATGTAAATAAACAATTTTCTTTTTAAATTTTAAATTGAAAAGATAGTGCTTTTAAATCAACCTATTAAAAGTTCTCCCCGACGGGGAATCGAACCCCCTTCTCCCAGGTAACAAGTGGGCATTCTTACCATTAGACTATCGAAGACTTACAAAATAAAAGTTACATATAATATATGATATCCGGGTTGCAGCGGTAGCTAGCAACCTAGTAAGAGACGATCACGTCCAATGTTAAGAAATGTAAAAACCCATAGTTCCTAAAAAAAGGAGTCAGATCAAAACAAAAAGTACACCATTAGAACCGCCTTGTCTGAAACCCCTTGAAAGGAAACTTACCGCCCTTTGGCTTGAATAGCAAGGGAAATATATTGGCTAGAAAATCAAGAAAATTGACTTTAAACAAGTTATTCTCCACAAACGGGATATTTTTCTCTTTTTTCTTCTTTTCCAGAGATATCTTTGCACTGGAACATCGTAGAGAGTTGTTCAATGGCTCATTTTAATATAAGAGACGATCACGTCCAATGTTAAGAAATATAAAAACCCATAGTTCCTAAAAAAGGAGTCAGATAAAAACAAAAAGTACACCATTAGAACCGCCTTGCTCGAAACCCCTGTATAGGAAACTTTCTGTCCCTTGGCTTGAACAGCAAGTGAAATATATTGGCTTGAAAATCAAGAAAATTGGCAGCTACTACAACATTCTGCCTAAACGGCATATTTTTTTCTTTTTTTCTTTAGTTTTTTTTTCTTTCCCACAGATAGCTTGGTACTAGAACATTGTGGAGATTTGTTCAATGGCTCATTTTAAAGGAAATTAATTGGTATAATAAAGAACGACCTCTTGCCTATACTAAATTGTATACGCGACTTAATTATAGTATAGGTTAGTAATTCCACAGATAGTTATAATAAATAAAAAACTCTTGCCTAAAATAGATTATATACTCAACTTAAATATATTTATTTATATTATTTTTTTTATAGCTTAATTACAAATAAAAACAAAACGACCCCGGCTGGATTTGAACCACCAACCTTTTAGTTAACAACCGACCGTGCTAGCCACTTGGACTATTATTTTATTAATTAAAGTTGTAAAATCGACAATATTATACATAAAACCATGTAGGATATATTATCCGGGTTACAGCGGTAGCTAGCAACCTAGCAAGAGACTATCATGTCCAATGCTAAAAAGTATAATAACCCATAACTCCTAAAAATAGTCAGATAGAAAAAATATTCTATTAGAACCACTTTATCACAAACCTCTATATTGGAAATTTACCGTCAATTGCCTTGAATATCCGGGTTGCAGCGGTAGCTAGCAACCTAGTAAGAGACGATCACGTCCAATGTTAAGAAATATATATAATAAAGAACGACCTCATGCCTATACTAAATTTTATACGCCACTGAATTATAGTATAGGTTAGTAATTCCACAGATAGCTTGGCACTGGAACATCGCAGAGAGTTGTTCAATCGCTCATTTTAAAGGAAATTATTTATAATAAAGAACGACCTCTTGCTTATACTAAATTTTATACGCCACTTAATTATAGTATAGTTACATTAAAGGACGATCATTGAAATAACATTATCCGGGTTGGAGCGGTTTATAGTAAAGAACGAACTCTTGCCCTTAGTTACCTACTATGTCTTGTCAAATTAGCTAATTAATTTCATCTAATTTCGTTTAAAAATAATTTCCGTACCGGGATTTGAACCCAAACCAATTAATTGAAAGCCAACTATCCTAAACCACTAGACCATATGAGATATATATAAAAGGTAATTAATTGTTTTATGATCTCTTATAGCATAAAGTTCATCGGATATAGCTGAAATTACATTAAAAGACGATCAATGAAATAGCAAACCATTCCATACATTGAATTTAGCTACTTGATTGTTTGAGTTTCGTATCTTACTATTTAAAGGAAGAAAAAGCCGTAGGCTTTTTCCTGTTTGTATTTACAGTTAAAAAATGAACTCAAGCCCAAAGAAACTGAACCCTGTGGTTCTTTCATATTATCTCCATTATTTTAGCTAGGATGTAAATAAACAAGTTTCTTTTTCAAATTTTAAATTTAAAGGATAGTGATTTTAATTCAACATATTAAAAGTTCTCCCCAACGGGGAATCGAGCCCCGCTCTCCCATGCAACAAGTTCGCAGTACTTACCATTAGACTATCGAAGACTTATATAGTGAAAGTTACATATAAGATATGATAAAAATTTTATCCGGGTTGCAGCGGTAGCTAGTTTGCAGTAAAGAACAATCTCTCACCCATAGTACATAAATAGAACGATGTCAGCCAAGAGGATCTAGTGTAGTACTATTTAATAAAATTTTTATTTAGACTTTAAATAGATAAATGTCTAAAAATTGCTTCTGGCAGGATTTGATACCCCTAGCAACTGAAGTATCAAATTAAACAGTTCGTGGTCATAATAAAGAGCTTTGTAATGGCTTATTTTAAAGGAAACTGCTGTATATAGAAATTTTTTTGTAATTAACAAAAATAAGTATTTTTATAGAATAAATTTTTACGATACGGTAAAGAAGTAACTCTAGGCCATATTAACTAATATAATTTTGAATTATAGTAATATAATTACAATGCGAAAGGTATGATAAAAAAGTGCGAAACTCTGTAAACTGCAAAAATATTTAGAATGTTAGAGTAATTTTACAATAAAGAACGAGACCTAGCCCATGTTAACTGAAACATAAATATATATTATGTAATTTCCATCAGTATCATGGCCGTAGAGATGGCTGAAACCTAGTAAAGAACAAACCATTACAGTATTACAGTAAAATCCGGGTTGCAGCAGTAGCTAGCAACCTAGTAAGAGACGATCACGTCCAATGTTAAGAAATATAAAAACCCATAGTTCCTAACAGAGGAGTCAGATCAAAACAAAAAGTACACCATTAGAACCGCCTTGTCCGAAACCCCTGTATAGGAAACTTTCTGTCCCTTGAATTGAACAGTAAGGGGAATATATTGGCTTGAAAATCAAGAAAAGTGGCAGCTACTACAACATTCTGCCTAAACGGGATATTTTTTTATTTTTTTCTTTTGTATCCAGAGATAGCTTTGCACTGGAACATCATAGAGAGTTGTTCAATGGCTCATTTTAGAGGAAATGAATTGGGTTATAAAACTTTTGTAACTAAAATAAATTATTTCTGAAAGTGAATAAATTTTTCCACCAAAAACTGCATTTTTGATGTCTTTTCACACTGCAGTATTTCAAACATAATCGTATACCAGCGGTAATATTTGAACCCACGCCTCCGAAGAGACTGGTGGCTAACACCAGTGCCTTGGACCCCTCGGCCAGGCTGCCTCTCAAAAATAATATATTTGTGAATCTGGGTTGCAGCAGTAGCTAGCAACCTAGTAAGAGACGATCAGTCCAATGCTAATAAATATAACAAAACTCCTAAAAATAGAGTCAGATCAAAACAAAAGTACATCAATAGAATTACCTTGTCTGAAACCCTACTAGATAAATAATGAATGTCGTCATAGCTTTATATTAGAGCTATGACGTGAATATAAAAACACGATATTATGTTGTGGTTTCTGAAGACGTCAAGAAATAATATCATTGTGCCATGACGTCATCATGAAATAAAATCTACGCCGTGACGTCATAATTAGTATATAAGAAGCGTCAGAACTGTAAATGTTCTCATTCATAATTACATAATGGTTTCAATCAAGCAAGCTGCACGCAAGTTGAAAAAACAGTACTACACAAACAACAGAGATAGTAACTTGAAAGGAAAAAAGCAAAGGTATTAAACCGACCAGGCGTATCGAAAAGTAATAATTGAGAGAGCAAAACTATACAGCAAGATGTGTTATCACAATGATGAAGATTATAGACATGCAAAAATTGAGACAGCCAAACAAAAGATCAAGGAACGGTGTGGTAATGATGAAGATTACAGAGAAGCAACAATTGTGCAGGCTAGACAAAAGAGCAAGGATCGGTATGATAATGATGAATATTACAGAGAAGCAAGAATTGAGCAGGCTAGACAAAAGATCAAGGAGCGTTATCACAGTGATAAACTTTATAGATAAGCAACAATTGAGCAGGCTAGACAAAAGAGCAAGGAACGGTATGATAATGATAAAGATTACCGAAACAAACATAAGAAAAAAATTGCTACCAGAATAATGGGTAGATACTGGGGTGACAAAAGCTATAATGAAAAAATTAAATTCTCTGTGAGGTTGTACCGAAGATCGCATAAGGACAAAGGGAAAAATTACATTCAGAAATACAAGAAGATGGCAAAAATGCAGGCTGATCTTCGTAAATTGAGAAACATTTTACGCATGTTTTACCAGGATCACGAAAAGTATTCAAAATTACAGATTAAAATTCTCTTTGAAAGAGCGGATGCTGTTGAAAAGTCGGCTAGAAATTCCTTGGCAAAGCTTCATAGTAATATCCAAAAGAAATGTTGTCAGTTTAATGAAAAGCTTCCAAGGTATGGATTGGCAACTGCGGAAGAGTTTACAGATGCAATGGAAAATGTTCGACAACACAGTGAATATACGGAGGCGTACTTCTTTGAAAATTCGTGTATTAATTTTGGAAGGAGCAATTGCAGTTTATGTAGCAGCAATAAAAATATATATACAAGCATACCTATCAACAGCGAAGGAAAAGCAATGTTTTTCAATTATGGCGAAAACGAGCCTGTTAGGGTTATTAGTATATGTGTTTGTAAGACTAATGATTTAGAACAAATTCCTGGAACACCGACTCAAGAAAAAAGCATTTCTGTGTTTTAAACAGTTCTTTTAGTTCTACTGAATATTTGGCAAAAAATTCTCTGTGAAGTGGAACAAACTGTCCTGAAAAGTACGAGACAACTATTGAAAAATGCTCTGAATCTAGATCTGACAAGGAAATTATGATGGCTGAAGTCACCCATAACAATCTGAGTAAACATTCAAAACCAAAACTTGGGCAGCAGGTTACTTGGCAATGTCACCCTGATATCTGCAAGCTCTATCCGACGGATATTGAATTATGTCAAATTCTTTTTGATATCCTTGAAAATAATATAGCATTAAAATTTTATAGTAAAGAACAACCTCTAACCCATGTTAATTGATCCGGGTTGCTGTTACATTAAAGGACGATCATTGAAATAACAAACCATCGCATACATCGGACTTAGTTAGCTACTTGATTGTTTGAGGTTCGTCTCTTACTATTTCAAAGAAGAAAAAGCCGTAGGCTTTTTCCTGTTTGTAATCAGGTTTTATAATAAAGAACGACCTTTTGCCTATACTAGATTTTATACGCCACTTAATTATAGTATAGGTTAGTAATTCAACAGATAGCTTGGCACTGGAACATCGTAGAGAGTTGTTCAGTGATTCATTTTAATGGAAATTAATGGGGTTAAAAATCTTTTGTAATTAAAACAAATTATTTTTATTACATTAAGAAATTTTAATTATGTTCCTTAAGAAATCATCATAAATCATCTCTGTTAACAAATCATCTCTGTTAACAAAGGCAGCTCTTCACTTACCGCCTATTATTATGGATGGTTGGATATCCTGCATTTTGTATAATTCACCTGTACTGTCGTATTTTTTAAAATTTTTACTTTCTCCCTGTATAAAGTTCCTTGTCTAATTGGGCATATAAAGAAGAAAAAAAAACGAAAATGTTACTAATTGAAAATATCTTCTGGGTCTGTGTAACCCAAAAGTGACTGATTTAGGGGGAAATTCTCTCCACTTATGGTTTTTTCCTGTTTAATTTGGATGTTATTTTCTTTGTTTATTCATTGTAATGTCTGTTCACTCTGGGGTTGACTTTTTTGTTTGTTTGCAGTAAGGAACCAACTTATCAAGATTAAATGAAAAGAAGATCATTAGAATGATATACCACTGCATACATTAGACTTAGTTAGCTACTTGATTGCTTGAGGTTCGTCTATTACTATTTCAAAGAAGAAAAAGCCGTAGGCTTTTTCCTGTTTGTAATGATATAGCATAAAACGAAACGGTTGTTATAGTAAAGAACGAACTTTCTCCCTTAATTATCTGTGTCTTGTCGAATTAGCTAATTAATTTGATATGATTTTGTTTTAAAAATAATTCCAACACCGGGATTCGAACTCAAGCCAGTTGGTTAAAAGCCCACTATCCTTAACCACTAGACCATATGATATATGTATAAAAAGATAATTAACTGTTTTATGATCTCTTACAGCATAGATTTCATCAGATTCTACAATAATCTGGGTTGCAGCGGTAGCTAGCAACCTAGTAAGAGACGATCACGTCCAATGTTAAGAAATATGAAAACCCATAACTCCTTAAAAAATAATGGTTACATAATGGTTTCAATCAAGCAAGCTACACACAAGTTAAAAAATCCGGGTTGCAGCGGTAGCTAGCAATCCGGGTTGCAGCGGTAGCTATCAACCTAGTAAGAGACGATCACGTACAATGTTAAGAAATATAAAAACCCATAGTTCTTAAAAAAAGAGTCAGATCAAAACAAAAAGTACACCATTAGAACCGCCTTGTCCGAAACACCTGTATAGGAAACTTTCTGTCCCTTGGCTTGAACAGCAAGGGAAATATATTGGCTTGAAAATCAAGAAAAGGGGCAGCTAAACGGGACATTCTGCCTAAACGGGATATTTTTTTCTTTTTTTTTTTTTTTTTGTATCCAGAGTTAGCTTGGCACTGGAACATCGTAGAGGGTTGTTAAATAGCTCATTTTAAAGGAAATTAATTGGGTTAAAAATCTATAGTAACTAAAATAAATTATTTTTAAAAGAGAATAAATTTTTCCACCAAAAACTGCATTTTGATGTCTTTTCACACTGCAGTCTTTCAAACATAATCGTATACCAGCGGTAAGAATTGAACCCACGCCTCTGAAGAGACTGGTGGCTAACACCAGTGCCTTGGACCACTCGGCCAGGCTGCCTCTCATAAATAAATATATATGTGAATTTGGGTTGCAGCAGTAGCTAGCAACCTAGTAATAGACGATCAGTCCAATGCTAAGAAATATAAAAACCCAAAACTCCTAAAAATAGAGTCAGATCAAAACAAAAGTACATCATTAGAAATACCCTGTCTGAAACCCTACTAGATAAATAATGAACGTCATCATAGTTTTATATTAGAGCTATGACGTGAATAGAGTGACGTCATAATTAGTATATAAGGAAAGTCAAAACTGAAAATTCTTTCATTCTTGATTAGAATAATGGTTAGATCAAAGCAGGCTATACGAAAGTTGAAGAAAGAGTACTACACAAACAACAGAGATAGTAACTTGAAAAGAAAAAAGCAAAGGTATTCAACCGACCAGGTGTATCGAGAAGTAATAATTGAGAGAGCAAAACAAAGGTATTCAACCGACCAGGCGTATCGAGAAGTAATAATTGAGCTAGCTAAACAAAACAGCAAGTTTAGTTATCACAATGATGAAGATTATAGACATGCAAAAATTGAGACAGCCAAACAAAAGATCAAGGAACGGTATGGTAATGATGAACATTACAGAGAAGCAAGAATTGAGCAGGCTAAACATTACAGTAAAGAACGATCTCTTGCCAATAGTAACTGATATATGGTGGTTCAAGGTGTAGCTGAAAGCTATCCAGATTGCAGCTGGATCCGGGTTGCAGCGCCTTTCCGGGTTGCAGCGGTAGCTAGCAACCTAGTAAGAGACGATCACGTCCAATGTTAAGAAATATAAAAACCCATAGTTCTTAAAAAAGAGTCAGATCAAAACAAAAAGTACACCATTAGAACCGCCTTGTCCGAAACCCCTGCATAGTAAAATTTCTGTCCCTTGGCTTGAACAGCAAGGGAAATATATTGGCTTGAAAATCAAGAAAAGTGGCAGCTACTACAACATTCTGCCTAAACGGGATATTTTTTTCTTTTTTTCTTTTTTTTTCTTTTTTTGTATCCAGAGATAGCTTGGCACTGGAACATCGTAGAGGGTTGTTCAATAGCTCATTTTAAAGGAAATTAATTGGGTTAAAAATCTATAGTAACTAAAATAAATTATTTCTAAAAGAGAATAAATTTTTCCACCAAAAACTGCATTTTGATGTCTTTTCACACTGCAGTCTTTCAAACATAATCGTATACCAGCGGTAAGAATTGAACCCACGCCTCTGAAGAGACTGGTGGCTAACACCTTACATTAAAAGACGATCACTGAAATAGCAAACCATTCCATACATTGGATTTAGCTACTTGATTGTTTGAGTTTCGTCTCTTACTATTTAAAGGAAGAAAAAGCCATAGGCTTTTTCCTGTTTGTATTTACAGTTAAATATAATAAAGAACGACCTTTTGCCTATACTAAATTTTATAGGCCACTTAGCTATAGTATAGGTAATATATAGTATATAGTAACAAATCTGGGTTGCAGTGGTAGCTAGCAGCTTCCGGTTTACAGCGGTAGCTAGCAACCTAGTAAGAGACGATCACGTCCAATGTTAATTACATAAAGGACCGATATATCTCATCATAATTGGTGTTTGTCAATTATTACATTAAAAGAGGATAATTGGAATGAAAAATTTTATAATAAAGAACGATCTCTTTCCTATATTAAATAAACCTATACTAATTAATTATATAGTAATGATATGATTTTATTGATAGCCGAATGAAAAATTAAAGAAAATGATCCCGGTTGGCTTGAACCACCATCCTTTCGGTTAAAGGCCGATCGTGCTTGCCAGTTGGACTAAAAGTTTAAAAATTAACAATATGTTACACATGATACTTTTATCAATTGTCTTTTCATATTGCAGTCTTCTCAAAGATATTTGATTTATTAAGCAATTTTGCCAAAAAAATACCAAATTCCACATATTTGTAGACAGGAGCTCGAAACCTCTGCAGTAAGGTTTTCTGATATTATATAAATTATTACATTAAAGAACGAACTTTAGTCCATAGTTTAGATTAAAGGACGATCATTAGAAAAGCACACCATTGCATATATTGGACTGAGTTAGCTGTGGAGTTTACATTATTTATAGTACCGAGAGCCTGGCGGCTTCGCTGCTGGACCCCAGCACTCGGCATGTGGCAGGCTTCTATATATATTGGATTCTGGATTCTATATATATGGATTCTGATTGTCACTTGTTTTATAACCGCATCCGGGTTGCAGTTACAGTAAAGAACGATCTCTTGCCCATAGTAACTGATATATGGTGGTTCAAGGTGTAGCTGAAAGCTATCCAGATTGCAGCTGGATATCCTGGTTGCAGCGGTAGCTAGCAACCTAGTAAGAGACGATCACGTTCAATGTTAAGAAATATAAAAACCCATAGTTCTTAAAAAAAGAGTCAGATCAAAACAAAAAGTACACCATTAGAACCGCCTTGTCCGAAACCACTGCATAGTAAAATTTCTGTCCCTTTGCTTGAACAGCAATGGAAATATATTGGCTTGAAAATCAAGAAAAGTGGCAGCTACTACAACATTCTGCCTAAACGGGATATTTTTTTCTTTTTTTCTTTTTTTTTCTTTTTTTGTATCCAGAGATAGCTTGGCACTGGAACATCGTAGAGGGTTGTTCAATAGCTCATTTTAAAGGAAATTAATTGGGTTAAAAATCTATAGTAACTAAAATAAATTATTTCTAAAAGAGAATAAATTTTTCCACCAAAAACTGCATTTTGATGTCTTTTCACACTGCAGTCTTTCAAACATAATCGTATACCAGCGGTAAGAATTGAACCCACGCCTCTGAAGAGACTGGTGGCTAACACCAGTGCCTTGGACCACTCGGCCAGGCTACCTCTCATAAATAAATATATATGTGAATTTGGGTTGCAGCAGTAGCTAGCAACCTAGTAATAGACGATCAGTCTATGCTAAGATCAATGCTAAGAAATATAAAAACCCAAAACTCCTAAAAATAGAGTCAGATCAAAACAAAAGTACATCATTAGAAATACCTTGTCTGAAACCCTACTAGATAAATAATGAACGTCATCATAGTTTTATATTAGAGCTATGACGTGAATAGAGTGACGTCATAATTAGTATATAAGGAAAGTCAAAACTGAAAATTCTTTCATTCTTGATTAGAATAATGGTTAGATCAAAGCAGGCTATACGCAAGTTGAAGAAAGAGTACTACACAAACAACAGAGATAGTAACTTGAAAAGAAAAAAGCAAAGGTATTCAACCGACCAGGTGTATCGAGAAGTAATAATTGAGAGAGCAAAACAAAGGTATTCAACCGACCAGGCGTATCGAGAAGTAATAATTGAGAGAGCAAAAGAAAACAGCAAGATGTGTTATCACAATGATGAAGATTATAGAAATGCAAAAATTGAGACAGCCAAACAAAAGATCAAGGAACGGTATGGTAATGATGAACATTACAGAGAAGCAAGAATTGAGCAGGCTAAACATTACAGTAAAGAACGATCTCTTGCCCATAGTAACTGATATATGGTGGTTCAAGGTGTAGCTGAAAGCTATCCAGATTGCAGCTGGATCCGGGTTGCAGCGCCTTTCCGGGTTGCAGCGGTAGCTAGCAACCTAGTAAGAGACGATCACGCCCAATGTTAAGAAATATAAAAACCCATAGTTCTTAAAAAAAGAGTCAGATCAAAACAAAAAGTACACCATTAGAACCGCCTTGTCCGAAACCCCTGCATAGTAAAATTTCTGTCCCTTGGCTTGAACAGCAAGGGAAATATATTGGCTTGAAAATCAAGAAAAGTGGCAGCTACTACAACATTCTGCCTAAACGGGATATTTTTTCTTTTTCTCTTTTTTTTTCTTTTTTTGTATCCAGAGATAGCTTGGCACTGGAACATCGTAGAGGGTTGTTCAATAGCTCATTTTAAAGGAAATTAATTGGGTTAAAAATCTATAGTAACTAAAATAAATTATTTCTAAAAGAGAATAAATTTTTCCACCAAAAACTGCATTTTGATGTCTTTTCACACTGCAGTCTTTCAAACATAATCGTATACCAGCGGTAAGAATTGAACCCACGCCTCTGAAGAGACTGGTGGCTAACACCTTACATTAAAAGACGATCACTGAAATAGCAAACCATTCCATACATTGGATTTAGCTACTTGATTGTTTGAGTTTCGTCTCTTACTATTTAAAGGAAGAAAAAGCCATAGGCTTTTTCCTGTTTGTATTTACAGTTAAATATAATAAAGAACGACCTTTTGCCTATACTAAATTTTATAGGCCACTTAACTATAGTATAGGTAATATATAGTATATAGTAACAAATCTGGGTTGCAGTGGTAGGTAGCAGCTTCCGGTTTACAGCGGTAGCTAGCAACCTAGTAAGAGACGATCACGTCCAATGTTAATTACATAAAGGACCGATATATCTCATCATAATTGGTGTTTGTCAATTATTACATTAAAAGAGGATAATTGGAATAAAAAATTTTATAATAAAGAACGATCTCTTTCCTATATTAAATAAACCTATACTAATTAATTATATAGTAATGATATGATTTTATTGATAGCCGAATGAAAAATTAAAGAAAATGATCCCGGTTGGCTTGAACCACCATCCTTTCGGTTAAAGGCCGATCGTGCTTGCCACTTGGACTAAAAGTTTAAAAATTAACAATATGTTACACATGATACTTTTATCAATTGTCTTTTCATATTGCAGTCTTCTCAAAGATATTTGATTTATTAAGCAATTTTGCCAAAAAAATACCAAATTCCACATATTTGTAGACAGGAGCTCGAAACCTCTGCAGTAAGGTTTTCTGATATTATATAAATTATTACATTAAAGAACGAACTTTAGTCCATAGTTTAGATTAAAGGACGATCATTAGAAAAGCACACCATTGCATATATTGGACTGAGTTAGCTGTGGAGTTTACATTATTTATAGTACCGAGAGCCTGGCGGCTTCGCTGCTGGACCCCAGCACTCGGCATGTGGCAGGCTTCTATATATATTGGATTCTATATATATGGATTCTGATTGTCACTTGTTTTATAACCGCATTACAGTAAAGAACGATCTCTTGCCCATAGTAACTGATATATGGTGGTTCAAGGTGTAGCTGAAAGCTATCCAGATTGCAGCTGGATCCGGGTTGCAGCGCCTTTATAATAAAGAACGATCTTTTGCCTATACTAAATTTTTCCGGGTTGCAGCGGTAGCTAGCAATCCGGGTTGCAGCGGTAGCTAGCAACCTAGTAAGAGACGATCACGTCCAATGTTAAGAAATATAAAAACCCATAGTTCTTAAAAAAAGAGTCAGATCAAAACAAAAAGTACACCATTAGAACCGCCTTGTCTGAAACCCCTGCATAGTAAAATTTCTGTCCCTTGGCTTGAACAGCAAGGGAAATATATTGGCTTGAAAATCAAGAAAAGTGGCAGCTACTACAACATTCTGCCTAAACGGGATATTTTTTTCTTTTTTTCTTTTTTTTTCTTTTTTTGTATCCAGAGATAGCTTGGCACTGGAACATCGTAGAGGGTTGTTCAATAGCTCATTTTAAAGGAAATTAATTGGGTTAAAAATCTATAGTAACTAAAATAAATTATTTCTAAAAGAGAATAAATTTTTCCACCAAAAACTGCATTTTGATGTCTTTTCACACTGCAGTCATTCAAACATAATCGTATACCAGCGGTAAGAATTGAACCCACGCCTCTGAAGAGACTGGTGGCTAACACCTTACATTAAAAGACGATCACTGA
The DNA here is from genome assembly GCF_049724085.1 of Artemia sp. Qi Xiang Cuo. Lineage (NCBI taxonomy): Eukaryota > Metazoa > Arthropoda > Branchiopoda > Anostraca > Artemiidae > Artemia > Artemia sp. Qi Xiang Cuo. The sequence continues at coordinate 66,992 of NW_028300639.1, forward strand.
AATAGCAAACCATTCCATACATTGGATTTAGCTACTTGATTGTTTGTGTTTCGTCTCTTACTATTTAAAGGAAGAAAAAGCCATAGGCTTTTTCCTGTTTGTATTTACAGTTAAATATAATAAAGAACGACCTTTTGCCTATACTAAATTTTATAGGCCACTTAACTATAGTATAGGTAATATATAGTATATAGTAACAAATCTGGGTTGCAGTGGTAGCTAGCAGCTTCCGGTTTACAGCGGTAGCTAGCAACCTAGTAAGAGACGATCACGTCCAATGTTAATTACATAAAGGACCGATATATCTCATCATAATTGGTGTTTGTCAATTATTACATTAAAAGAGGATAATTGGAATAAAAAATTTTATAATAAAGAACGATCTCTTTCCTATATTAAATAAACCTATACTAATTAATTATATAGTAATGATATGATTTTATTGATAGCCGAATGAAAAATTAAAGAAAATGATCCCGGTTGGCTTGAACCACCATCCTTTCGGTTAAAGGCCGATCGTGCTTGCCACTTGGACTAAAAGTTTAAAAATTAACAATATGTTACACATGATACTTTTATCAATTGTCTTTTCATATTGCAGTCTTCTCAAAGATATTTGATTTATTAAGCAATTTTGCCAAAAAAATACCAAATTCCACATATTTGTAGACAGGAGCTCGAAACCTCTGCAGTAAGGTTTTCTGATATTATATAAATTATTACATTAAAGAACGAACTTTAGTCCATAGTTTAGATTAAAGGACGATCATTAGAAAAGCACACCATTGCATATATTGGACTGAGTTAGCTGTGGAGTTTACATTATTTATAGTACCGAGAGCCTGGCGGCTTCGCTGCTGGACCCCAGCACTCGGCATGTGGCAGGCTTCTATATATATTGGATTCTGGATTCTATATATATGGATTCTGATTGTCACTTGTTTTATAACCGCATCCGGGTTGCAGTTACAGTAAAGAACGATCTCTTGCCCATAGTAACTGATATATGGTGGTTCAAGGTGTAGCTGAAAGCTATCCAGATTGCAGCTGGATATCCTGGTTGCAGCGGTAGCTAGCAACCTAGTAAGAGACGATCACGTTCAATGTTAAGAAATATAAAAACCCATAGTTCTTAAAAAAAGAGTCAGATCAAAACAAAAAGTACACCATTAGAACCGCCTTGTCCGAAACCCCTTCATAGTAAAATTTCTGTCCCTTTGATTGAACAGCAAGGGAAATATATTGGCTTGAAAATCAAGAAAAGTGGCAGCTACTACAACATTCTGCCTAAACGGGATATTTTTTTCTTTTTTCTTTTTTTTTCTTTTTTTGTATCCAGAGATAGCTTGGCACTGGAACATCGTAGAGGGTTGTTCAATAGCTCATTTTAAAGGAAATTAATTGGGTTAAAAATCTATAGTAACTAAAATAAATTATTTCTAAAAGAGAATAAATTTTTCCACCAAAAACTGCATTTTGATGTCTTTTCACACTGCAGTCTTTCAAACATAATCGTATACCAGCGGTAAGAATTGAACCCACGCCTCTGAAGAGACAGGTGGCTAACACCAGTGCCTTGGACCACTCGGCCAGGCTACCTCTCATAAATAAATATATATGTGAATTTGGGTTGCAGCAGTAGCTAGCAACCTAGTAATAGACGATCAGTCTATGCTAAGATCAATGCTAAGAAATATAAAAACCCAAAACTCCTAAAAATAGAGTCAGATCAAAACAAAAGTACATCATTAGAAATACCTTGTCTGAAACCCTACTAGATAAATAATGAACGTCATCATAGTTTTATATTAGAGCTATGACGTGAATAGAGTGACGTCATAATTAGTATATAAGGAAAGTCAAAACTGAAAATTCTTTCATTCTTGATTAGAATAATGGTTAGATCAAAGCAGGCTATACGCAAGTTGAAGAAAGAGTACTACACAAACAACAGAGATAGTAACTTGAAAAGAAAAAAGCAAAGGTATTCAACCGACCAGGTGTATCGAGAAGTAATAATTGAGAGAGCAAAACAAAGGTATTCAACCGACCAGGCGTATCGAGAAGTAATAATTGAGAGAGCAAAAGAAAACAGCAAGATGTGTTATCACAATGATGAAGATTATAGAAATGCAAAAATTGAGACAGCCAAACAAAAGATCAAGGAACGGTATGGTAATGATGAACATTACAGAGAAGCAAGAATTGAGCAGGCTAAACATTACAGTAAAGAACGATCTCTTGCCCATAGTAACTGATATATGGTGGTTCAAGGTGTAGCTGAAAGCTATCCAGATTGCAGCTGGATCCGGGTTGCAGCGCCTTTCCGGGTTGCAGCGGTAGCTAGCAACCTAGTAAGAGACGATCACGCCCAATGTTAAGAAATATAAAAACCCATAGTTCTTAAAAAAAGAGTCAGATCAAAACAAAAAGTACACCATTAGAACCGCCTTGTCCGAAACCCCTGCATAGTAAAATTTCTGTCCCTTGGCTTGAACAGCAAGGGAAATATATTGGCTTGAAAATCAAGAAAAGTGGCAGCTACTACAACATTCTGCCTAAACGGGATATTTTTTTCTTTTTCTCTTTTTTTTTTCTTTTTTTGTATCCAGAGATAGCTTGGCACTGGAACATCGTAGAGGGTTGTTCAATAGCTCATTTTAAAGGAAATTAATTGGGTTAAAAATCTATAGTAACTAAAATAAATTATTTCTAAAAGAGAATAAATTTTTCCACCAAAAACTGCATTTTGATGTCTTTTCACACTGCAGTCTTTCAAACATAATCGTATACCAGCGGTAAGAATTGAACCCACGCCTCTGAAGAGACTGGTGGCTAACACCTTACATTAAAAGACGATCACTGAAATAGCAAACCATTCCATACATTGGATTTAGCTACTTGATTGTTTGAGTTTCGTCTCTTACTATTTAAAGGAAGAAAAAGCCATAGGCTTTTTCCTGTTTGTATTTACAGTTAAATATAATAAAGAACGACCTTTTGCCTATACTAAATTTTATAGGCCACTTAACTATAGTATAGGTAATATATAGTATATAGTAACAAATCTGGGTTGCAGTGGTAGGTAGCAGCTTCCGGTTTACAGCGGTAGCTAGCAACCTAGTAAGAGACGATCACGTCCAATGTTAATTACATAAAGGACCGATATATCTCATCATAATTGGTGTTTGTCAATTATTACATTAAAAGAGGATAATTGGAATAAAAAATTTTATAATAAAGAACGATCTCTTTCCTATATTAAATAAACCTATACTAATTAATTATATAGTAATGATATGATTTTATTGATAGCCGAATGAAAAATTAAAGAAAATGATCCCGGTTGGCTTGAACCACCATCCTTTCGGTTAAAGGCCGATCGTGCTTGCCACTTGGACTAAAAGTTTAAAAATTAACAATATGTTACACATGATACTTTTATCAATTGTCTTTTCATATTGCAGTCTTCTCAAAGATATTTGATTTATTAAGCAATTTTGCCAAAAAAATACCAAATTCCACATATTTGTAGACAGGAGCTCGAAACCTCTGCAGTAAGGTTTTCTGATATTATATAAATTATTACATTAAAGAACGAACTTTAGTCCATAGTTTAGATTAAAGGACGATCATTAGAAAAGCACACCATTGCATATATTGGACTGAGTTAGCTGTGGAGTTTACATTATTTATAGTACCGAGAGCCTGGCGGCTTCGCTGCTGGACCCCAGCACTCGGCATGTGGCAGGCTTCTAGATATATTGGATTCTATATATATGGATTCTGATTGTCACTTGTTTTATAACCGCATTACAGTAAAGAACGATCTCTTGCCCATAGTAACTGATATATGGTGGTTCAAGGTGTAGCTGAAAGCTATCCAGATTGCAGCTGGATCCGGGTTGCAGCGCCTTTATAATAAAGAACGATCTTTTGCCTATACTAAATTTTTCCGGGTTGCAGCGGTAGCTAGCAATCCGGGTTGCAGCGGTAGCTAGCAACCTAGTAAGAGACGATCACGTCCAATGTTAAGAAATATAAAAACCCATAGTTCTTAAAAAAAGAGTCAGATCAAAACAAAAAGTACACCATTAGAACCGCCTTGTCTGAAACCCCTGCATAGTAAAATTTCTGTCCCTTGGCTTGAACAGCAAGGGAAATATATTGGCTTGAAAATCAAGAAAAGTGGCAGCTACTACAACATTCTGCCTAAACGGGATATTTTTTTCTTTTTTTCTTTTTTTTTCTTTTTTTGTATCCAGAGATAGCTTGGCACTGGAACATCGTAGAGGGTTGTTCAATAGCTCATTTTAAAGGAAATTAATTGGGTTAAAAATCTATAGTAACTAAAATAAATTATTTCTAAAAGAGAATAAATTTTTCCACCAAAAACTGCATTTTGATGTCTTTTCACACTGCAGTCATTCAAACATAATCGTATACCAGCGGTAAGAATTGAACCCACGCCTCTGAAGAGACTGGTGGCTAACACCTTACATTAAAAGACGATCACTGAAATAGCAAACCATTCCATACATTGGATTTAGCTACTTGATTGTTTGTGTTTCGTCTCTTACTATTTAAAGGAAGAAAAAGCCATAGGCTTTTTCCTGTTTGTATTTACAGTTAAATATAATAAAGAACGACCTTTTGCCTATACTAAATTTTATAGGCCACTTAACTATAGTATAGGTAATATATAGTATATAGTAACAAATCTGGGTTGCAGTGGTAGCTAGCAGCTTCCGGTTTACAGCGGTAGCTAGCAACCTAGTAAGAGACGATCACGTCCAATGTTAATTACATAAAGGACCGATATATCTCATCATAATTGGTGTTTGTCAATTATTACATTAAAAGAGGATAATTGGAATAAAAAATTTTATAATAAAGAACGATCTCTTTCCTATATTAAATAAACCTATACTAATTAATTATATAGTAATGATATGATTTTATTGATAGCCGAATGAAAAATTAAAGAAAATGATCCCGGTTGGCTTGAACCACCATCCTTTCGGTTAAAGGCCGATCGTGCTTGCCACTTGGACTAAAAGTTTAAAAATTAACAATATGTTACACATGATACTTTTATCAATTGTCTTTTCATATTGCAGTCTTCTCAAAGATATTTGATTTATTAAGCAATTTTGCCAAAAAAATACCAAATTCCACATATTTGTAGACAGGAGCTCGAAACCTATGCAGTAAGGTTTTCTGATATTATATAAATTATTACATTAAAGAACGAACTTTAGTCCATAGTTTAGATTAAAGGACGATCATTAGAAAAGCACACCATTGCATATATTGGACTGAGTTAGCTGTGGAGTTTACATTATTTATAGTACCGAGAGCCTGGCGGCTTCGCTGCTGGACCCCAGCACTCGGCATGTGGCAGGCTTCTATATATATTGGATTCTGGATTCTATATATATGGATTCTGATTGTCACTTGTTTTATAACCATATTACAGTAAAGAACGATCTCTTGCCCTAGTAACTGATATATGGTGGTTCAAGGTGTAGCTGAAAGCTATCCAGATTGCAGCTGGATCCGGGTTGCAGCGCCTTTATAATAAAGAACGACCTTTTGCCTATAGTAATTTTTTTTACAATAAAGAACGACACCTAGCCCATTAAAAATGAAACATAAATAGGGATTATGTAATTTCCATCAGTATCTTGGCTGTAGAGACGGCTGATACCTAGTAAAGAACAAACCATTACAGCAAAGAACATTTCATGTTAAAGATTGATCAATGATGCCATAATCATAGTTTGTAGCCAGGTCGTCTCTTACTATTCCAATCAAGAAAAAGCCATAGGCTTTTTCCTGTTTTTATAGTAAAGAACGAACTCTTGCCCTTAGTTAATCCAATGTTAAGAAATATAAAAACCCATAGTTCTTAAAAAAAGAGTCAGATCAAAACAAAAAGTACACCATTAGAACCGCCTTGTCCGAAACCCCTGCATAGTAAAATTTCTGTCCCTTGGCTTGAACAGCAAGGGAAATATATTGGCTTGAAAATCAAGAAAAGTGGCAGCTACTACAACATTCTGCCTAAACGGGATATTTTTTTCTTTTTTTCTTTTTTTTTCTTTTTTTGTATCCAGAGATAGCTTGGCACTGGAACATCGTAGAGGGTTGTTCAATAGCTCATTTTAAAGGAAATTAATTGGGTTAAAAATCTATAGTAACTAAAATAAATTATTTCTAAAAGAGAATAAATTTTTCCACCAAAAACTGCATTTTGATGTCTTTTCACACTGCAGTCTTTCAAACATAATCGTATACCAGCGGTAAGAATTGAACCCACGCCTCTGAAGAGACTGGTGGCTAACACCAGTGCCTTGGACCACTCGGCCAGGCTGCCTCTCATAAATAAATATATATGTGAATTTGGGTTGCAGCAGTAGCTAGCAACCTAGTAATAGACGATCAGTCCAATGCTAAGAAATATAAAAACCTAAAACTCCTAAAAAATGAGTCAGATCAAAACAAAAGTACATCATTAGATTATAATAAAGAACGACCTCTTGCCTATACTAAATTATATAGGCCACTTAACTATAGTATAGGTTAGTAAATTTACATTAAAAGACGATCACTGAAATAACAAACCATTCCATGCATTGGACTTTGTTAGCTACTAATTGATTGTTTGAGTTTCATCTCTTACTATTTAAAAGAAGAAAAAGCCGTAGGCTTTTTCCTGTTTGTATTTATAGTTAAAAAACGAACTCAAGTCCAAAGAAACTGAACCCTGTGGTACATTCACATTATCTTCATTATTTTAGCTAGAATATAATAAAGATCAAACTCTTCCCTATACTAACTTCCATACGCAACTTCACTATAGTTAAGATTACAGTATTTATATTTTTACATTAAAAGACAATCACTGAAATAACAAACCATTCCATACATTGGACTTAGTTAGCTACTTGATAGTTTGAGTTTCGTCTCTTATAATATAAGGACCCGTAAGACTACAAAGCTGAAACATTAATGGCTTTATCCAAGCAAGCTTCAAGTAAGTTAAAGATCCGGGTTGCAGCGGTAGCTAGCAACCTCCGGGTTGCAGCGGTAGCTAGCAACCTAGTAAGAGACGATCACGTCCAATGTTAAGAAATATAAAAGCCCATAGTTCCTAACAAAGGAGTCAGATCATAACAAAAAGTACACCATTAGAACCGCCTTGTCTGAAACCCCTGTATAGGAAACTTTCTGTCCCTTGGCTTGAACAGCAAGGGAAATATATTGTCTTGAAAATCAAGAAAATTGACTTGAACCACGTTATTCTCCACAAACGGGATATTTTTTTCTTTTTTTCTTTTTTTCTTTTTTTGTATCCAGAGATAGCTTGGCACTGGAACATCGTAGAGGGTTGTTCAATAGCTCATTTTAAAGGAAATTAATTGGGTTAAAAATCTATAGTAACTAAAATTAATTATTTCTAAAAGAGAATAAATTTTTCCACCAAAAACTGCATTTTTGATGTCTTTTCACACTGTAGTCTTTCAAACATAATCGTATACCAGCGGTAAGATTTGAACCCACGCCTCCGAAGAGACTGGTGGGTAACACGAGTGCCTTGGACCACTCCAAAAACTGCATTTTGATGTCTTTTCACACTGCAGTCTTTCAAACATAATCGTATACCAGCGGTAAGAATTGAACCCACGCCTCTGAAGAGACTGGTGGCTAACACCAGTGCCTTGGACCACTCGGCCAGGCTGCCTCTCATAAATAAATATATATGTGAATTTGGGTTGCAGCAGTAGCTAGCAACCTAGTAATAGACGATCAGTCCAATGCTAAGAAATATAAAAACCCAAAACTCCTAAAAATAGAGTCAGATCAAAACAAAAGTACATCATTAGAAATACCTTGTCTGAAACCCTACTAGATAAATAATGAACGTCATCATAGTTTTATATTAGAGCTATGACGTGAATAGAGTGACGTCATAATTAGTATATAAGGAAAGTCAAAACTGAAAATTCTCTCATTCTTGATTAGAATAATGGTTAGATCAAAGCAGGCTATACGCAAGTTGAAGAAAGAGTACTACACAAACAACAGAGATAGTAACTTGAAAAGAAAAAAGCAAAGGTATTCAACCGACCAGGTGTATCGAGAAGTAATAATTGAGAGAGCAAAACAAAGGTATTCAACCGACCAGGCGTATCGCGAAGTAATAATTGAGAGAGCAAAAGAAAACAGCAAGATGTGTTATCACAATGATGAAGATTATAGACATGCAAAAATTGAGACAGCCAAACAAAAGATCAAGGAACGGTATGGTAATGATGAACATTACAGAGAAGCAAGAATTGAGCAGGCTAAACAAAAGATCAAGGAGCGTTATCACAATGATAAACTTTATAGAGAAGCAAGAATTGAGCAGGCTAGACAAAAGATCAAGGAGCGTTATCACAATGATAAACTTTATAGAGAATCACCAATTGAGCAGGCTAGACAAAAGAGCAAGGAACGGTATGATAATGATGAAGATTACCTAAACAAACATAAGAAAAAAGTTGCGACCAGAATAATGGGTAGATACTGGGGTGACAAAAGCTATAATGAAAAAATTAAATTCTCTGCGAGGTTGTACCGAAGAACGCATAAGGACAAAGGGAAAAATTACATTCAGAAATACAAGAAGATGGCAAAAATGCAGGCTGATCTTCGTAAATTGAGAAATATTTTACGCATGTTTTACCAGGATCACGAAAAGTATTCAAAATTACAGATTAAAATTCTCTTTGAAAGAGCGGATGCTGTTGAAAAGTCGGCTAGAAATTCCTTGGCAAAGCTTCATAGTAATATCCAAAAGAAATGTTGTCAGTTTAATGAAAAACTTCCAAGGTATGGATTGGCAACTGCGGAACAGTTTACAGATGCAATGGAAAATGTTCGACAACACAGTGAATATACGGAGGCGTACTTCTTTGAAAATTCGTATATTAATTTTGGAAGGAGCAATTGCAGTTTATGTAGCAGCAATAAAAACATATATACAAGCATACCTATCAACAGCGAAGGAAAAGCAATGTTTTTCAATTATGGCGAAAACAAGCCTGTTAGGGTTATTAGTAAATGTGTTTGTAAGACTAATGATTTAGAACAAATTCCTGGAACACCGACTCAAGAAAAAAGCATTTCTAACAGTGTTTTAAACAGTTCTTTTAGTTCTACTGAATATTTGGCAAAAAATTCTCTGTGTAGTAGAACAAACTGTCCTGAAAAGTACGAGACAACTATTGAAGAATGCTCTGAATCTAGATCTGACAAGGAAATTATGATGGCTGAAGTCACCTATAACAATCTGAGTAAACATTCAAAACCAAAAATTGGGCAGCAGGTTACTTGGCAATGTCACCCTGATATCTGCAAGCTCTATCCGACGGATATTGAATTATGTCAAATTCTTTTTGATATCCTTGAAAATAATATAGCATTAAAATTTTCAACTGACAAAGTGGTTAATTTCTACCTTGGCGGCTTGGATTATTGTGAAATCAATTACAGGGACACAAGAAAGCATGGGCATTCGTTATACTGTAGCCCAAATGAGGGATGTCAGAGCTATTTGCGTTCTCTAAGGGCACTAGCTCCACATTTTCCTGTCTTGAACTGTTTCATTAATAGCGTATATAAGGCAGTATCAAAATGTAAGATTATACAACAGATTAATCTACTAAAAGTCGAGGGCTCGTACAAGGAACTAAGTCATTACATAGAAGAAGTGTCAAGTAGACTCTGTCGTAATAATAGTCAAGACTTCATTTACGGTGATAGCAATATTAGAGTTTCTGTGGATGAAAATACAATAATAAAATTATTTGGTGAGAGCCTTGATAAGGTAGCTAACATTAGGGATGTATACCCCACAATGCATTGTGACAGTTGTGAGCAGATAAAGACAAAATACCAATTGAAGAGTCTAAGATCCCTTTCAAATAAGAAAGGTTTTGATGTAATGATGGCCACGATTTTTGAACACCTACAACAGGACATACCCAAAGATGACAGAGAACAACTAATTCAATGTACAGGTTGGAAAGAGGATGTCATAGATTCATTCTTTGTCTGTGATTACTGTGCTGGGAAAATGTTGAAAAGTCAGGAGAATGTCCGATCAGTATTAAATAACCTTCATATAGACTGTACACCGGAATGTATAAAGTGTTTAAATAATTTTGAAATGGCAATGATTCGATTTGTAATGCCTTGTCTTACGATCGTCAGATTAGGGCAAGTAACTGCATTGAAGAGACCTAGAACAGAACTTGTTGACGCTCTTAAGGGGAGAATAGTATATCTACCTGTTGATGTGCAAGCAAATGCAGATATTCAGCCTGAAAAACTTCTTAACATTGATAGTTTTGTAGTCATTGTCAATGGTCAGCCTACTTACAACAAGAATGTTTGGACTGCACTAATAGATCTGAGAAAAGTCCATGAAGCACTGTTGTGGTTAAGAGAGAACAACAGTCTCTATAAAACAATACATGCATACACCCTAGAAGATTTAAAAAAAATACTTGAAGTCCGTCTTGCTGAAAAAGCGGTTGGTGTTGATAAAAAGACGATCACGTCCAATGTTAAGAAATATAAAAGCCCATAGTTCCTAACAAAGGAGTCAGATCAAAACAAAAAGTACACCATTAGAACCGCCTTGTCTGAAACCCCTGTATAGGAAACTTTCTGTCCCTTGGCTTGAACAGCAAGGGAAATATATTGTCTTGAAAATCAAGAAAATTGACTTGAACCACGTTATTCTCCACAAACGGGATATTTTTTTCTTTTTTTCTTTTTTTCTTTTTTTGTATCCAGAGATAGCTTGGCACTGGAACATCGTAGAGGGTTGTTCAATAGCTCATTTTAAAGGAAATATAATAAAGATCGAACTCTTCCCTATACTAACTTGCATAGGCAACCTTACTATAGTGAAGATATCCGGGTTGCAGCGGTAGCTAGCAACCTAGTAAGAGACGATCACGTCCAATGTTAAGAAATATAAAAACCCATAGTTCTTAAAAAAAGAGTCAGATCAAAACAAAAAGTACACCATTAGAACCGCCTTGTCCGAAACCCCTGTATAGTAAAATTTCTGTCCCTTGACTTGAACAGCAAGGGAAATATATTGGCTTGAAAATCAAGAAAAGTGGCAGCTAATACAACATTCTGCCTAAACGGGATATTTTTTTCTCTTTTTCTTTTCTTTTTTTGTATCCAGAGATAGCTTGGCACTGGAACATCGTAGAGGGTTGATCAATAGCTCATTTTAAAGGAAATTAATTGGGTTAAAAATCTATAGTAACTAAAATAAATTATTTTTAAAAGACAATAAATTTTTCCACCAAAAACTGCATTTTGATGTCTTTTCACACTGCAGTCTCTCAAATATAATCTTATACCAGCGGTAAGATTTGAACCCACGCCTCCAAAGAGACTGGTGGCTAACACCAGTGCCTTGGACCACTCGGCCAGGCTGCCTCTCATAAATAAATATATATGTGAATTTGGGTTGCAGCAGTAGCTAGCAACCTAGTAATAGACGATCAGTCCAATGTTAAGAAATATAAAAACCCATAGCTCCTAAAAATAGAGTCAGATCAAAACAAAAATTACAGTAAAGAACGATCTCTCACCCATACCAACTGATATATGGTGGTTCCAGGTGTAGTTACATAAAGGACGAATATAGCTCATCATAAATGGTGTTTGTCAATTATCCGGGTTGTTTACAGTAAAGAACGGTCTCTCATCTATAGTAACTGTTATATGGTAGTTCCAGGGGTAGTTACTTGAGGTTCGTCTCTTACTATTTCAAAGAAGAAAAAGCCTTAGGCTTTTTCCTGTTTGTAATGATATAGTATTCTTCATTTATAATAAAGAACGAACTATTTCCTATACTAAATAGGCCTGTACTAGTTAATGATATAGCAATGATATCCGGGTTGCAGCGGCAGCTAGCAACCTAGTAAGAGACGATCACGTCCAATGTTAAGAAATATAAAAAACCATAACTCCTAAAAAAAGATTCAGGATCAAAACAAGAAGTACACTATTAGAACCACCTTGTCCAAACCTTCTATATGGCAAACTTACCGTCCTTTGGCTTGAATAACAAAGAAAATATATTGGCTTGAAAATCAAGAAAATTGACTTTAACCACGTTATTCTCCACAACCGGCATCTTTTTTTCTTTCTTCTTTTCCACAGATAGCTTGGCACTAGAAAATCGTAGAGAGTTGATTAATGGCTCATTTTAAAGGAAATTAATTGGGTTAAAAACCTTTTGTAACTAAAAAAAATTATTTTTAAAACAGGATAAATTTTTCCACTAAAAACTGTATTTTTGATGTTTACAGTAAAGAACGATCCGGGTTGCAGCGGTAGCTAGCAACCTAGTAAGAGACGGTCACGTCCAATGTTAAGAAATATAAAAACCCATAGTTCCTAAAAAAAGGAGTCAGATCAAAACAAAAAGTACACCATTAGAACCGCCTTGTCTGAAACCCCTGTATAGGAAACTTTTTGTCCCTTGGCTTGAACAGAAAGGGAAATATATTGGTTTGAAAATCAAGAAAAGTGGCAGCTACTACAACATTCTTCCTAAACGGGATATTTTTTTCTTTTTTTCTTTTTTTCTTTGTTTCCAGAGATAGCTTGGCACTGGAACATCGTAGAGGGTTGTTCAATAGCTCATTTTAAAAGAAATTAATTAGGTTAAAAACGTTTTGTAACTAAAATAAATTATTTCTAAAAGAGAATAAATTTTTCCACCAAAAACTGCATTTTCGATGTCTTTTCACACTGCAGTCTTTCAAACATAATCGTATACCAGCGGTAAGATTAGAACCCACGCCTCCGAAGAGACTGGTGGCTAACACCAGTGCCTTGGACCACTCGGCCAGGTTGCCTCTCATAAATAATATATATGTGAATCCGGGTTGCAGCAGTAGCTAGCAATCTAGTAAGAGACGATCAGTCCAATGCTAAGAAATATAATAAAACTCCTAAAAATAGAGTCAGATCATCCGGGTTGCATCATCCGGGTTGCAGCGGTAGCTAGCAACCTAGTAAGAGACGATCACGTCCAATGTTAAGAAATATAAAAACCCATAGTTCTTAAAAAAAGAGTCAGATCAAAACAAAAAGTACACCATTAGAACCGCCTTGTCCGAAACCCCTGCATAGTAAAATTTCTGTCCCTTGGCTTGAACAGCAAGGGAAATATATTGGCTTGAAAATCAAGAACAGTGGCAGCTACTACAACATTCTGCCTAAACGGTATATTTTTTCATTTTTTTTTCTTTTTTTTTTTCTTTTTTCTTTTCCACAGATAGCTAGGCACTGGAACATCATAAAGGGTTGTTCAATAGCGCATTTTAAAGGAAATTAATTGGATTAAAAATATATAGTAACTAAAATAAATTATTTCTAAAAGAGAATAAATTTTTCCACCAAAAACTGCATTTTTGATGTCTTTTCACACTGCAGTCTTTCAAACATAATCGTATACCAGCGGTAAGAATTGAGCCCACGCCTCTGAAGAGACTGGTGGCTAACACCAGTGTCTTGGACCACTCGGCCAGGCTGCCTCTCATAAATAAATATATATGTGAATTTGGGTTGCAGCAGTAGCTAGCAACCTAGTAATAGACGATCAGTCCAATGCTAAGAAATATAAAAACCCAAAACTCCTAAAAATAGAGTCAGATCAAAACAAAAGTACATCATTAGAAATACCTTGTCTGAAACCCTACTAGATAAATAATGAACGTCATCATAGTTTTATATTAGAGCTATGACGTGAATAGAGTGACGTCATAATTAGTATATAAGGAAAGTCAAAACTGAAAATTCTCTCATTCTTGATTAGAATAATGGTTAGATCGAAGCAAGCTATACGCAATTTGAAGAAAGAGTACTACACAAACAACAGAGCTAGTATCTTGAAAAGAGAAAAGCAAAGGTATTCAACCGACCAGGCGTATCGAGAAGTAAAAATTGAGAGAGCAAAACAAAGGTATTCAACCGACCAGGCGTATCGAGAAGTAATAATTGAGAGAGCAAAAAAAAACAGCAAGATGTGTTATCACAATGATGAAGATTATAGACATGTACAATAAAAAACGATCAGTGGAATAACAAGCCGTTGCTGACATTGAACTTAGTTAGATACTTGATTGTTTGAAGTTCGTCTCTTACTCTTTCAATGAAGAAAAAGCCGTAGGCTTTTTCCTGTTTGTAATCATATCCGGGTTGTACAGTAAAGAACGATCTCTCGCCAATAGTAACTGATATACGGTGGCTCCAGGGGTAGCTACATCCGGGTTGCAGCGGTATCTAGGATCCGGGTTTTTAAAGTATCCGGGTTGCAGCGGTAGCTAGCAACCTAGTAAGAGACGTCATCCGGGTTGCATCGGTAGCTAGCAACCTAGTAAGAGACGATCACGTCCAATGTTAAGAAATATAAAAACCCATAGCTCCTAAAAAAGGAGTCAGATCAAAACAAAAAGTACACCATTAGAACCGCCTTGTCCGAAACCCCTGTATAGGAAACTTTCTGTCCCTTGGCTTGAACAGCAAGGGAAATATATTGGCTTGAAAATCAAGAAAATTGACTTTAACCACGTTATTCTCCCCAAAAGGGATATTTTTTTCTTTTTTTTTGTATCCAGAGATAGCTTGGCACTGGAACATCGTAGAGGGTTGTTCAATAGCTCATTTTAAAGAAAATTAATTGGGTTAAAAATCTATAGTAACTAAAATAAATTATTTCTAAAAGAGAATAAATTTTTCCAATAAAAACTGTATTTTTGATTATAATAAAGAACGACCTCTTGCCTATACTAAATTTTATACGCTACTTACTTATAGTATAGGTTAGTAATTACATCGATAGCTTGGCACTGGAACATCGTAGAGAGTTGTTCAATGGCTCATTTTAAAGGAAATTAATGAGGTTGAAAATTTTTTTACATTAAAAGATTATAATAAAGAACGACCTCTTGCCTATACTAAATTATATAGGCCACTTAACTATAGTATAGGTTAGTAAATTTACATTAAAAGACGATCACTGAAATAACAAACCATTCCATACATTGGACTTGCTTGGCACTGGAACATCGTAGAGAGTTGTTCAATGGCTAATTTTAAACATATTTCATATTAAAGATTGATCAATGATTATATAAAGGACAGATATAGTTCATCATAAATATTATTTGTCAATTATTACAATAAAATACGATCACTAGAATAACAAACCATTGGAAACATTGGACTTAGTTAGATACTTGATTGTTTGAGGTTAGTCTCTTACTATTTCAAAGAAGAAAAATCCGTAGGCTTTTTCCTGTTTGTAACTAGGTTATATATATCACAGACGTCACTAGATTTACTTTATTTCGGACAAAAACACAAATTTACAGTAAGGACCGAAGTCTATCTCATAGTAACTAATGCAACCGGGAAAAGACAAGAGGTCTGTGGTAAATATGACGTCATAAAAGGTTACATTTGATTCTACATTGAAATACGATCATTGGAATAACATTTCACTATCTGGGTTACAGCGGTAGCTAGCAACGTAGTAAAAGACGATCACGCCCCATAGTAAATCCGGGTTGCAGCGGTAGCTAGCAACCTAGTAAGAGACGATCACGTTCAATGTTAAGAAATATAAAAATCCATAACTCCCAAAAATCCAAAAATCCATCAATCGTTTTTTATAATTTATAATAAAGAACGACCTCTTGCCTATACTAAATTTTATACGCCACTTAATTATAGTATAGTTATAATAAAGATCGAACTCTTCCCTATACTAACTTGCATACGCAACTTCACTATAGTTAAGATTACAGTATTTATATTATTCATCATTATAAATTATAAAAGGTTCAAATGTTCGAAGATTATAGAATTAAAAATTTACCCACCCCGGGAGTCGAACCCGAGCCTGTTAAGTGAAAGTTAACTATCCTAGCCACTAGACCATATTGAACCATAAAGAAGTATGATTTAAGAGCCATATGCGTATTATTATTTCACCATACCAATTATAATAAGGCCAAAACAAAATCGTCGACTTGCAACCTTACTTTTGACACATTAGTTAAATCTTCATCAGGCTTAAAAAATGTTTTGCTAGTTTTACATGAAAGAACGAACCTTAGTCCATATCCGGGTTGCAGCGGTAGCTAGCAATCCATATCCGGGTTGCAGCGGTAGCTAGCAACCTAGTAAGAGACGATCATCACCTCCAATGTCAAGAAATATAAAACCCCCCAACTCCTAAAAACAGAGTCAGATCAAAACAAAAAGTACACCATTAGAACCGCCTTGTCCGAATCCTCTATAAAGGAAACTTACCGCCCTTTGGCTTGAATAACAAAGAAAATATATTGGCTTGAAAATCAAGAAAATTGACTTTTACCACGTTATTCTCCACAAACGGGATATTTTTTTCTTTCCGCTTTTTTTTCTGCTCAGCTAGCTGGGCACTGGAAAATCATAGAGAGCTGTATAATAGCTCATTTTAAAGGAAATTGCAACATCTAGTCACTTTTGTATTTAAAAATAAAATACTTTTTAAAGTAGAATCAATTTTGTCAAAAAAATTGCATTTTTGATGTATTTTCATACTGCAGTCTTTTCAAAGATATTTGAATTTTGAAGCAATAAAACAGTCCATGTAATGAACTCTATAGTAATAATAGCTACTTGTCTCAATAGTAACCGAAACTCCTGGAACCAAAATTTTCTTTTTTGGCTTAATCGCTAAAATTATTATGTAAACTGCAAAAATATTTATGATGCCTAATCAGTAATAGTAATTTTTTAATTTAAACAACAAAAATACATGAAAATTCTAAAATTAGTTTTGCTTTTTGTCTCCTGGAAGAAATTTTTTTTTCATCTCAGTTCAAATTTATTATTGTATCCTGGAACCAAACTTTTTTTGGTTTGTAACCCGTAAAGTACATTCCATATTATTGTCTCATAATTGCAATTATTTTAGTTTTCAGTCCAGAATCACTAAACTTATTATGTAAACTGCAAAAATATTTATGGTGTCTAACCAATAATACTAATTTTGTAATTCAAACAAGATAAATACCTGAAAATTTTAAAATTAGTTTTGTTTTATGCTAGGTTTTAGATACTCGACACGGGATTTTGTGTGCTTAATAATTTTAAACCTTGAAAAAATATGGTCTCACGCGAGTGGAAAAAAAGAAAGAATAACCAAAAACAATATCAAAATAGAACAATCCAAATTTCTACTAATAGAAAACTTTACTACACAAAAAATAAAGCTAACATCCTGAAATATCAGAAAAGTTTATTTAAAAGAGATAAAAATGCCACCGAACGCAATAAAGCTCGAGCACGCGTAAGGATTGCTACTAAGATGTCTTGTGATCCAGGATTTAAGAAAATGAAATATGACAGAGCAAAACAGAGGTATCTTACGGATCAGGGGTATCGAGAAGGGAAAATTGAGACAGCGAAACAAAAGAGCAAGGAACGGTATGATAACGATATAGATTACCGAAACAAACATAAGAAAAAAGTTGCTACCAGAATAATGGGTAGATACTGGGGTGACAAAAGCTATAATGAAAAAATTAAATTCTCTGCGAGGTTGTACCGAAGAACTCATAAGGACAAAGGGAAAAATTACATTCAGAAATACAAGAAGATGGCAAAAATGCAGGCTGATCTTTGTAAATTGAGAATCATTTTACGCATGTTTTATCGGGATCACGAAAAGTATTCGAAATTACAGATTAAAATTCTCTTTGAAAGAGCGGATGCTGTTGAAAAGTCGGCTAGAAATGCTTTGGCAAAGCTTCATAGCAATATCCAAAAGAAATGTTGTCAGTTTAACGAAAAGCTTCCAAGGTGTGGATTGGCAACTGTGGAACAGTTTATAGATGCAATGGAAAATGTTCGACAACACAGTGAATATACGGAGGCGTACTTCTTAGAAAATTCGTATATTAATTTTGGAAGGAGCAATTGCAGTTTATGTAGCAGCAATAAAAATATATATACAAGCATACCTATCAACAGCGAAGGAAAAGCAATGTTTTTCAATTATGGCGAAAACGAGCCTGTTAGGGTTATTAGTAAATGTGTTTGTAAGACTAATGATTTAGAACAAATTCCTGGAACACCGACTCAAGAAAAAAGCATTTCTAACTGTGTTTTAAACAGTTCGTTTAGTTCTACTGAATATTTGGCAAAAAATTCTCTGTGTAGTAGAACAAACTGTCCTGAAAAGTACGAGACAACTATTGAAAAATGCTCTAAAACTAGATCTGACAAGGAAATTATGATGGCTGAAGTCACCTATAACAATCTGAGTAAACATTCAAAACCAAAAATTGGGCAGCAGGTTACTTGGCAATGTCACCCTGATATCTGCAAGCTCTATCCGACGGATATTGAATTATGTCAAATTCTTTTTGATATCCTTGAAAACAATATAGCATTAAAATTTTCAACTGACAAAGTGGTTAATTTCTACCTTGGCGGCTTGGATTATTGTGAAATCAATTACAGGGACACAAGAAAGCATGGGCATTCGTTATACTGTAGCCCAAATGAGGGATGTCAGAGCTATTTGCGTTCTCTAAGGGCACTAGCTCCACATTTTCCTGTCTTGAACTGTTTCATTAATAGCGTATATAAGGCAGTATCAAAATGTAAGATTATACAACATATTAATCTACTAAAAGTCGAGGGCTCGTACAAGGAACTAAGTCATTACATAGAAGAAGTGTCAAGTAGACTCTGTCGTAATAATAGTCAAGACTTCATTTACGGTGATAGCAATATTAGAGTTTCTGTGGATGAAAATACAATAATAAAATTATTTGGTGAGAGCCTTGATAAGGTAGCTAACATTAGGGATGTATACCCCACAATGCATTGTGACAGTTGTGAGCAGATAAAGACAAAATACCAATTGAAGAGTCTAAGATCCCTTTCAAATAAGAAAGGTTTTGATGTAATGATGGCCACGATTTTAGAACACCTACAACAGGACATACCCAAAGATGACAGAGAAGAACTAATTCAATGTACAGGTTGGAAAGAGGATGTCATAGATTCATTCTTTGTCTGTGATTACTGTGCTGGGAAAATGTTGAAAAGTCAGGAGAATGTCCGATCAGTATTAAATAACCTTCATATAGACTGTACACCGGAATGTATAAAGTGTTTAAATAATTTTGAAATGGCAATGATTCGATTTGTAATGCCTTGTCTTACGATCGTCAGATTAGGGCAAGTAACTGCATTGAAGAGACCTAGAACAGAACTTGTTGACGCTCTTAAGGGGAGAATAGTATATCTACCTGTTGATGTGCAAGCAAATGCAGATATTCAGCCTGAAAAACTTCTTAACATTGATAGTTTTGTAGTCATTGTCAATGGTCAGCCTACTTACAACAAGAATGTTTGGACTGCACTAATAGATCTGAGAAAAGTCCATGAAGCACTGTTGTGGTTAAGAGAGAACAACAGTCTCTATAAAACAATACATGCATACACCCTAGAAGATTTAAAAAAAATACTTGAAGCCCGTCTTGCTGAAAAAGCGGTTGGTGTTGATAATTTACCTGAAATACCGGAAGCTGCAATCCTTCAGAAACTGACAGAAAGTGCAAAATCTACATTGGTTGAACATTTTTCTGTCCAGCCTCTCAATTCAGCGGTTCCAAAAGACTTCATTGAAGATTTTAAGCAGATGAAAGATCTTAGTACTGACCAATTTCAAATCAAGAAACTAAAAGGTGAGAGCGAAGACTTATTTCAGGAAGAACTTGATCTAAAAGTATTTCCTAATCTTTTCCCGAAAGGCAAATATGGCTTGCGTGACAAGGCAAGACCATTTCGGATTAGGAATGCAGAATATTTTAAATCAAGGCTTCTTAGCAGACATACTAAGTTTCGTCTTGACAAACAGTTTCTTTTTCACAGTTTCCAATTGCAAGAATTCTCTTACATGTGTAATAGCGTTGGTCATATGTTGCGGACTGTGAAACCAAATCAAAATGCTCGTCAATTTATAGAAAGGCTTCATTCCCGTGATGGAGAGATGGAAGCGACTTTGTTTTCTGTTCAATCAAAAATCAGAGGATCTCAGCAGTATTTTCAATCTCTTTCCTATAAAGTAAAGTCAATGATTGAGCAATTGGGTCCACCGACTTTGTTTTTGACAGTTTCATGTGCTGAGTGGTACTCTCCTGAATTTATTGACTATTTACGGACTGTCCATAAGAACTTACCTGGTGTGGCAAAAATGACCCCAGCAGAGTTGACGTGTCTAGATCCAATTGCAGTTTCCATGCACTTTGACAAAAAATGGACACCTATATTTAATGAGCTGATTTGTTCAAAGACAAATCCTTTGTTTGGTAAAATTAAGGATCATTTCTGCCGTATCGAGTATCAGAAACGAGGTGCGCCTCATGTACACTGTGTGTTGTGGATTGAAGATGCTCCTATTATTGGGAAATCAACAGCGTCTGAAGTGATTCAGTATATCAATAGTATTATAACTTGTGAAATACCAAATAGATTGACTAGTCCAACTCTTCACCAACTGGTCAAAGACCATCAAGTGCACCGCTGTAATAAATACTGTCAAAGAATGTATAAGAGAAAAAGAGGAAGAAGGGATTCGTATTGTAAGTTTGGCTTTCCTCGTCCTACAAAGGAACGAACAGAATTATATGACATCCTTGACTGCTTGGCTCATGGTACAAACCGTAAAAAGCCAAGAAAAAGAATATATCATCTGCTTCGAAGAGATGACGAGCGTTATATAAATGACTATTCTCCTGCGTTACTTATTGCTAATCAAGCAAACATTGATGTTCAATATATTAGCCATTTGGGCTCTAAATTACCGTATTACATTACCGATTACATGACAAAAGCAGAGAGTGTCGAAATAGAAGCAATGTGGGAGGAAGTAAATAATGCATGCAAAAGTCTTGGTCAACGAACTATGTCCTACTTGTTGAAGTCCATAAAAACCCGTCAAGTTGTAGCAGTTGAAGCTGCTGATAGGCTTCTTGGTACTAAATTGTATAGTATTTCTAGGCAATTTAGATATATTGACCTTGCGAAAAAGAGCGAGGTGAAGAGGACACTGAGAAGGTATGAGGAGCTTGAAAAGCTTGCTAAAAACGATCCACAGAGTAGTGATTTGTACATTGCCCACTGGGTTATTGATATCTACCCTAAAAGACCGGAACATATGGAAAATATCAGTCTTTTATTGTCTTGGTATGAACGGGAGCGTAATGGTACTGATGATAATATGATATTAACTGACGGGTCCTTCTACCTCATAAAAAGGCTTTTTAAACCGTATATCATACAGCACAGAAAGGTAAACCCATTTGAAACTGACGAGAAGAAAAATGCTTACTATGGAGATCTTTTAAAATTGTTTAAACCTTGGAGAGATGAAAATGAACTAGTAGTCAGTGGAAATAGCAACTACGAAACCTACTGTGTTGAAAGTGTAAACTATCCCGACATGGTAGCTTACCACGAAAAATTTTTTGTTAAGAGGAAAAACGATATAGAATTTGAAGAAAGGGTCCGAGAACGTGCAAAAGAAATTCTGAAGGCAGAAAATATTGATGAAAACATTGAAGATGACCCAGAAAATGCAATTCAGGGAGGAGTCATTGACAGAGCATTATAATAAAGAACGACCTCTTGCCTATACTAAATTATATAGGCCACTTAACTATAGTATAGGTTGGTAAATTTACATTAAAAAACTATCACTGAAATAACAAACCATTCCATACAATGGACTTAGTTAGCTACTTGATTGTTTGAGTTTCGTCTCTTACTATTTAAAAGAAGAAAACGCGGTAAGCTTATTCCTGTTTGTATTTATAGTTAAAAAACGAACCCAAGCCCAAAGAAACTGAACCCTGTGGTTCATTCATATTATTTTCATTATTTTAGCTAGAATATAAATAAACAAGTTTCTTTTTATTTACAGTAAAGAACGATCTCTCTCTCATACTAACTGATATATGGTGGTTCCAGGTGTAGTTACATAAAGGACGAATATAGCTCATAATAAATGGTGTTTGTCAATTATCCGGGTTCCAGCGGTAGCTAGTCCGGGTTGCAGCGGTAGCTAGCAACCTAGTAAGAGACGATCACGTCCAATGTTAAGAAATATAAAAACCCATAGCTCCTAAAAAAGGAGTCAGATCAAAACAAAAAGTACACCATTAGAACCGCCTTGTCCGAAACCCCTGTATAGTAAAATTTCTGTCCCTTGGCTTGAACAGCAAGGGAAATATATTGGCTTGAAAATCAAGAAAAGTGGCAGCTACTACAACATTCTGCCTAAACGGGATATTTTTTTCTTTTTTTCTTTTTTTTTCTTTTGTATCCAGAGATAGCTTGGCACTGGAACATCGTAGAGGATTGTTCAATAGCTCATTTTAAAGGAAATTAATTGGGTTAAAAATCTATAGTAACTAAAATAAATTATTTCTAAAAGAGAATAAATTTTTCCACCAAAAACTGCATTTTGATGTCTTTTTACGATAAGGAACGAACTCTTCCCTCTATTATCTTACGTAGACAGCTTAACTACAGCATAGGCTTGTACATTTGTATTTAAAAAGTCAAGACATTTTTTACAGTAAAGAACGATCTCTCTCCCATACTAACTGATATATGGTGGTTCCAGGTGTATCCGGGTTGCAGCGGTAGCTAGCAACCTAGTAAGAGACGATCACGTCCAATGTTAAGTTATAATAAAGAACGAATATTTTACCGATTATCTACTAATCGGGTTGCAGCGGTAGCTAGCAACCTAGTAAGAGACGATCACGTCCAATGTTAAGAAATATAAAAACCCATAGCTCCTAAAGCAGGAGTAAGATCAAAACAAAAAGTACACCATTAGAACCGCCTTGTCCGAAACCCCTGTATAGGAAACTTTCTGTCCCTTGGCTTGAACAGCAAGGGAAATATATTGGCTTGAAAATCGAGAAAATTGACTTTAACCACGTTATTCTCCCCAAACGAGATATTTTTTTCTTTTTTTTTCTTTTTTGTATCCAGAGATAGCTTGGCACTGGAACATCGTAGAGGGTTGTTCAATAGCTCATTTTAAAGGAAATTAATTGGGTTAAAAATCTATAGTAACTAAAATAAATTATTTCTAAAAGAGAATAAATTTTTCCAATAAAAACTGTATTTTTAATGCAGTGACGTCATAATTACTATATAAGAAACGTCAAAACTGTAAATGGTCTCATTCATGAATACATAATGGTTAGATCAAAGCAAGCTACACACAAGTTAAAAAATCAGTACTAAAAAATCAAGAAAAGTGACAGCTACTACAACATTCTGCCTAAACGGGGTATTTTTTTTCTCTTTTCTTTGTTTCCAGTATATAATAAAGATCAAACTCTTCCCTATACTAACTTGCATACGCAACTTTACTATAGTTAAGATTAAAGTATTTATATTTTCTTATTACATTAAAAGACGATCACTGAAGTAACAAACCATTCCATACATTGGACTTAGTTAGCTACTTGATTGTTTGAGTTTCGTCTCTTACTATTTAAAAGAAGAAAAAGCCGTAGGCTTTTTCCTGTTTGTACAATAAAGAACGACACCTTGCCCATGTTAACTACAACATAAATAGGGATTATGTAATTTCCAATAGTATCATGGCTGTAGAGATGGCTGAATCATAGTTACAATAAAAAACGATCATTGGAATAACAAAAATTGAATACCTTTGGACTTAGCTAGCTACTTGATGATTTGAGACTCGTCTCTTACTATTTAATTCTCCCCAAACGGGATATTTTTTTCTCTTTTCTTTTTTTTTATTTTCCACAGATAGCTTGGCACTGGAACATCGTAGAGGTTTGTTCAATAGCTCATTTTAAAGGAAATTAATTGGGTTAAAAATCTATAGTAACTAAAATAAATTATTTCTAAAAGAGAATAAATTTTTCCACCAAAAAGTGTATACAATAAAGAACGACACCTTGCCCATGTTAACTAAAACATAAATAGGGATTATGTAATTTCCAATAGTATCATGGCTGTAGAGATGGCTGAAACCTAGTTACAATAAAAAACGATCATTGGAATAGCAAAAATTATAATAAAGAACAACCTCTTGCCTATACTAAATTTTATAGGCCACTTAACTATAGTTTAGGCTAGTACAGTTATATTTAAAATCAATATGTTAAAATTTTCCATTAAAAGATGATCATTGGAATAAAAAACCGTTACATACAATTGATTTAGTTATTTACTTGATTGTTTGAGGTTCGTCTCTTACCATTTCAAAAAAGAAAAAGCCTTGGGCTTTTTCCTGTTTGTAATCAATTAGAAATAATTCTATCTTTAAATCTAGCTAGCAACCTAGTAAGAGACGATCACGACCAATGTTAAGAAATATTAAAACCCATAACTCCTAAAAAAAAGTGTCAGATCAAAACAAAAAGTACACCATTAGAACCGCCTTGTCCAAAACCCCTATATAGGAAACTTTCTGTCCCTTGGCTTGAACAGCAATGTCCGGGTTGCAGCGGTAGCTAGCAACCTAGTAAGAGACGATCACGTCCAATGTTAAGAAATAAAAAAAAAACATAGTTCCTAAAAAATTTATACTAAAGAACGACCTCTTGCCTATACTAAAAAAAAATCCATCCGGGTTGCAGCGGTAGCTAGCAACCTAGTGAGAGACGATCACTTCCAATGTTAATAAATAAAAAAAAACATAGTTCCTAAAAAAAGAGTCAGATCAAGACAAAAAGTACACCATTAGAACCGCCTTGTCCTAATTATAATAAAGAACGACCTCTTGCCTCTACTAAAATAAAAATCCATTACATACATTTGATTTAGTTAGCTACTTGATTGGTTTTTACATTAAGGGAGGATAATTGCAATAACAAACCATTGCAGACTTTGGACTTAGTTATTTACTTGATTGTTTGAGATTCGTCTCTTACTATTTCAAAGAAGAAAAAGCCGTAGGCTTTTTCCTGTTTGTAATCATATAGCATAGAATCTGGGTTGCAGCGGTAGCTAGCAACTTAGTAAGACATGATCACTCCAATGTTAAGAAATTCGGGTTGCAGCGGTATCCGGGTTGCAGCGGTAGCTAGCAATCCGGGTTGCAGCGGTAGCTAGCAACCTAGTAAGAGACGATCACGTCCAATGTTAAGAAATATAAAAACCCATAGTTCTTAAAAAAAGAGTCAGATCAAAACAAAAATTACACCATTAGAATCGCCTTGTCCGAAACCCCTGCATAGTAAAATTTCTGTCCCTTGGCTTGAACAGCAAGGGAAATATATTGGCTTGAAAATCAAGAAAAGTGGCAGCTACTACAACATTCTGCCTAAACGGGATATTTTTTTCTTTTTTCCTTTTTTTTTCTTTTTTTGTATCCAGAGATAGCTTGGCACTGGAACATCGTAGAGGGTTGTTCAATAGCTCATTTTAAAGGAAATTAATTGGGTTAAAAATCTATAGTAACTAAAATAAATTATTTCTAAAAGAGAATAAATTTTTCCACCAAAAACTGAATTTTGATGTCTTTTCACACTGCAGTCTTTCAAACATAATCGTATACCAGCGGTAAGAATTGAACCCACGCCTCTGAAGAGACTGGTGGCTAACAACAGTGCCTTGGACCACTCGGCCAGGCTGCCTCTCATAAATAAATATATATGTGAATTTGGGTTGCAGCAGTAGCTAGCAACCTAGTAATAGACGATCAGTCCAATGCTAAGAAATATAAAAACCCAAAACTCCTAAAAATAGAGTCAGATCAAAACAAAAGTACATCATTAGAAATACCTTGTCTGAAACCCTACTAGATAAATAATGAACGTCATCATAGTTTTATATTAGAGCTATGACGTGAATAGAGTGACGTCATAATTAGTATATAAGGAAAGTCAAAACTGAAAATTCTTTCATTCTTGATTAGAATAATGGTTATATCAAAGCAGGCTATACGCAAGTTGAAGAAAGAGTACTAACAAACAACAGAGATAGTAACTTGAAAAGAAAAAAGCAAAGGTATTCAACCGACCAGGTGTATCGAGAAGTAATAATTGAGAGAGCAAAACAAAGGTATTCAACCGACCAGGCGTATCGAGAAGTAATAATTGAGAGAGCAAAAGAAAACAGCAAGATGTAATATCACAATGATGAAGATTATAGACATGCAAAAATTGAGACAGCCAAACAAAAGATCAAGGAACGGTATGGTAATGATGAACATTACAGAGAAGCAAGAATTGAGCAGGCTAAACAAAAGATCAAGGAGCGTTATCACAATGATAAACTTTATAGAGAATTATAATAAAGAACGACCTCTTGCCTATACTAAATTTTATACTCCACTTAATTATAGTATAGGATAGTAATTCAACAGATAGCTTGGCACTGGAACATCATAGAGAGTTGTTCAATGGCTCATTTTAAAGAAAATAAATGGGGTTAAAAACTTCTTGTAATTAAAACAAATTATTTTTATTACATTAAGAAATTTTAATTATGTCCCTTAAGATTTACAGTAAAGAACGATCACCCATCCATAGTAACTGATAAATTGTGGTTCCAGAGGTAGTTACTTGAGGTTCGTCTCTTACTATTTCAAAGAAGAAAAGGCAGTAGGCTTTTTCCTGTCTGTTATAATAAAGAACGACCTTTTGCCTATACTAAATTTTATACGCCACTTAATTATAGTATAGGTTAGTAATTCCACAGATAGATTGGCACTGGAATACAATAAAGAACGACACCTTGCCCATGTTAACTAATACAATAAAGAACGACACCTTGCCCATGTTAACTAAAACATAAATAGGGATTATGTAATTTCCAATAGTATCATGGCTGTAGAGATGGCTGAAACCTAGTTACAATAAAAAACGATCATTGGAATAACAAAAATTGAATACCTTTGGAATTCGCTAGCTACTTGATTATTTGAGACTCGTCTCTTACTATTTAAAAGAAGAAAAAGCCGTAGGCTTTTTCCTGTGTGTAATCAGTTTATTATCATAGGCCGCGCGCTAGCTCTGCCTGAGTAAAGAACGATGTGGGCACAATGTGTTTTTTTCCGGGTTGCAGCAATAGCTAGCAACCTAGTAAGAGACGATCACGTCCAATGTTAAGAAATATAAAAACCCATAGTTCTTTACAAAGGAGTCAGATCAAAACAAAAAGTACACCATTAGAACCGCCTTGTCCGAAACCCCTGTATAGGAAACTTTCTGTCCCTTGGCTTGAACAGCAAGGGAAATATATTGGTTTGAAATATAATAAAGATCGAACTCTTCCCTATACTAACTTGCATAGGCAACTTCACCATACTTAAGATTACAGTATTTATATTATACATCATTATAAATTATAAAAGGTTCAAATGTTCGAAGATTATAGAGTTAAAAATTTTCCCACACCAGGAATCAAACTCGGGCCTGTTAAGTGAAAGTTAACTATCCTAGCCACTAGACCATATGGGACCATAACAAAGTATGATTTAAGAATCATATGCATTATATTAAAAGACGATCATTAGAAGAACAAACCAGTGCATACATTGGACTTAGTTAGCTGCCTGATTCTTTGAGGTTCGTCTCTTACTATTCCAAAGAAGAAAAAGCTTTAGGCTTTTTCCTGTTTGTAATTAGGTATATATTCGGGTTGCAGTGGTAGCTGGCTACCTAGTAAGAGAGGATCACACCCCATAGTAAAAATGAAATAGCCCATAACCCCTAAGACTAGAATCAGATAAAAAACGAACGAAATGCACTATTAGAACCGCCTTGTCCAAAACCCCTATATAGGAAACTTACCTCCCTTGACTTGAACAACAAGGATAATATATTAGCTTGAAAATCCGGAAAATTGGCTGCAACCACGATATTCTTAATTTACGGCATCTTTCTTCTTTTTTTCTTCTTTTCCATTACATGAAGGATTGATGTCAGTCAAGAATATCTAATGTAATAGTTATTAATAGAAGTTTTGTTTAGACTTTCCGGGTTGCAGCGGTAGCTAGCAACCTTGTAAGAGACGATCGCGTCCAATGTTAAGGAACATAATAACCCATAACTCCTAAAAATAGAGTCTGATCAAAACAAAAAGTACACCTTTATTTTATTTTTTTATTTACAAACGGGTTACAATAAATAAATAAACAAACATCTCATTTAAAAAAACACAATCCAATGCATTACTGCATGCCGGACAAAACCCGAAAAAAAAGAAAAACACTTTAAAAAATATATATAATATTTTCTATTATTATGATTTATTTCCTCGGACCCTAATACAACCCAAAAAGGGTCGAACCCAAAAACAAATAAATATCTTCTCTCGCCTCCCTCTCCCACCCCTCCAAAAAAAAAAAAAGTGGGAACTTGAGAATCATCCACCCAAACAACGCAACACAACTCACAACATTCACAAAAAGAGAGGAGAAAAAAATAAATAAATTATGATAAAGAACGAACTCTTGCCTATAATATATTTGATACTCAAATTAATAATAGTTAATGATATAGTAATGATATGGTTTTATTGATAGCTGAATAACTAATTAAAAGAAAACGACCCCGGTGGAATTTGAACCACCAAGTTTCAGTTAACGGTCGATCGTGCTTGCCACTTTGACTATAACGTGACTAATTAAAGTTTACATTAAAGAACGAACTTTAGTTCAATTACATAAAGAATCGATACTGTAAATGGGAATTTTGTCAAACAGCTCGTGGTAACGAACTGTATAGTAAGACCGAAACGTCTCAATAGTAACCGAAACTCTTAAAGAACAGAATTTTAATATCAATAGATACATAAAAATTTATAGTAAAGAACCAAATCAAGCCCATAGTAATTATTAATAATAAATAGGGATTTTTTTAGTTTCATCGGTGTCATAGATGTAGCTACATCAAGGATGGAATTGTAGCCCATAATAACTGAAGTAATGAAAGGAATCATTGTATAAATAATTATTTTGATTATATCTCTTAAGAACTCATTATAAGCAAAAATTTCCAATACCGGGAATCGAACTCAAACCAACTGGGTCACAGCAGACTATCCCAACCACTAGACCATGAAGGATATATTAAAATATCTGAATAATGAAGTTCATGTTAAAGAACAAATTATGGACTAAGTTTTCTGCCTGATTCTTTGAGGATCGTCTCTTACTATTCCAAAGAAGAAAAAGCTGTAGGCTTTTTTCTGTTTGTAATCTTGGTTGTAGCGGTAGTCAAACAGTTCGTGGTAAGAAATTGTTTAGTAATAGTGACTCCTCTCAATAGTAACCGAAACGGTATTTTGAAACCAATAGGTACAGCAAAAGAATCGATAACATAAAGGGTCTGTATACTTAGTTATAAATTTGCATTGTGTTGGTTTCATCTGTATTTAAAAAGTACTACGCGATTTAATGTCTTGAATATTTCATTTCTTTTTCATTTATTCTTCAAATCTAATTTTGTTTTACTATTAATTTTCCTCATCATTTCCAGCGTTTCTGCATGTACTTTATTGCGATAAAGAGAGTATAAAAAGCTGATGATACATGATGTATTACAAGAAAAATTTTGGTTGCAGTGGTTGCTAGCAACTTAGTAAGAGAAGATCACATCCCATACTAAGCGATAAAATAACCAATAACTCCTAAATATAGTCTCAGATCAAAATATCAAACAGTTCATGTTAACGAACTGAGTAGTAAGAGCGACTCGTCTCAATAGCAACAAAAACCGTAAGAAAAGTAATTTTAATATCAATAGATACATCAAAAGAATTGGATTTTTATGCTGACTTTAAATATCTAAGTTTCATTAAGTTTACTCATATCCATCAAAATTTACGTGCCTGAGAAAATTTACCGTATTAAAAAAAAGGTAAAAACACCCCCTAAAACTCATAGAATCGTAATCACACCATTAGATACAAGGTATCAGAGAACCTTGCTTTAGAGATTTCAAGCACCTAACTGCAAAAATGTGGAATTTTGTATTTTTTCCAGAAGAAAGATCACGGATGCGCGTTTATTTGTTTGCCTTTTTCTGCCAGGGGTGATTACAGTAAAGAACGATCTCTCTCCCATAGTAACTGATATGTTACATTAACAGACGATCATTGGAATAAAAAGTTATTGCATGCTTTGGACTTAGTTAGC
Source organism: Artemia sp. Qi Xiang Cuo (assembly GCF_049724085.1). NCBI lineage: Eukaryota > Metazoa > Arthropoda > Branchiopoda > Anostraca > Artemiidae > Artemia > Artemia sp. Qi Xiang Cuo. The sequence goes on from NW_028300639.1 coordinate 97,290, forward strand.
TACTTGATCGTTTGAGGTTCGTCTCGTACTATTTCAAAGAAGAAAAAGCCATAGGCTTTTTCCTGTTTGTAATATTTTCCTGTTTGTTATCAGGGTTACAGCGGTATCCGTTTTGCAGCGGTAGCTAGCAACCTAGTAAGAGACGATCACGTCTAATGTTAAGAAATAAAAAACCCATAGCTCCTAAAAAAGGAGTCAGATCAAAACAAAAAGTACACCATTAGAACCGCCTTGCCCAAAACCCCTGTATAGGAAACTTTCTGTCATTTGGCTTGAACAGCAAGGGAAATATATTGGCTTGAAAATAAAGAAAATTGACTTTAACCACGTTATTCTCCACAAACGGAATATTTTTTCCTTTTTTTTCTTTCTTTTTCGATCTCTCTCCCATACTAACTGATTATATGGTGGTTCCAGGTGTAGTTACATTTACAGTAATGAACGATCGCTCATGCATAGTAACTGATATATGGTGGTTCCAGGGGTAGTTACTTGTGGTTCGTCTCTTACTATTTCAAAGAAGAAAAAGCCATAGGCTTTTTCCTGTTCGTAATGACAAGCATAAAACGAATTCCAAGTTGTAACTGACGTCATCCTGGTTGTTATAGTAAAGAACGAACTCTTGCCCTTAGTACATTAAAAGACGATCACTGAAATAACAAACCATTCCATACATTGGACTTAGTTAGCTACTTGATTGTTTGAGTTTCGTCTCTTACTATTTAAAAGAAGAAAAAGCCGTAGGCTTTTTCCTGTTTGTATTTATAGTTAAAAAACGAACTCAAGTCCAAAGAAACTGAACACTGTGGTTCATTCATATTATCTTCATTATTTTAGCTAGAATGTAAATAAACAAGTTTCGTTTTTAAATTTTAGATTGAAAAGATAGTGCTTTTAATTCAACATATTAAAAGTTCTTCCCGACGGGGAATCGAACCCCCTTCTCCCAAATAAAAAGTGGGCATACTTACCATTAGACTATGGATGACTTGTAAAATAAAAGTTACATATAAGATATGATAATAATTTTTTAATCCGGGTTATACATAATGGCTCGATCATCGAATTTTTACATTAAAGAACGAACTTTAGTCCATAGTTTATCCGGGTTGCAGCGTTAGCTAGCAAACTAGTAAGAGACGATCACGTCCAATGTTAAGAAATATAAGAACCCCTAACTCCTGAGAAAAGAGTCATCCGGGTTGCAGCGATAGCTAGCAACCTAGTAAGAGACGATCACGTCCAATGTTAAGAAATATAAAAACCCATAGTTTCTAACAAAGGAGTCAGATCCAAACAAAAAGTACACCATTAGAACCGCCTTGTCCGAAACCCCTGTATAGGAAACTTTCTGTCCCTTGGCTTGAACAGCAAGGGAAATATATTGGCTTGAAAATCAAGAAAATTGACTTTAACCACGTTATTCTCCCCAAACGGGATATTTTTTTCTTTTTTTTTCTTTTTCTTTTCCACAGATAGCTTGGCACTGGAACATCGTAGAGGGTTGTTCAATAGCTCATTTTAAATGAAATTAATTGGGTTAAAAATCTATAGTAACTAAAATAAATTATTTCTAAAAGAGAATAAATTTTTCCACCAAAAATTACAGTAAAGAACGATCTCTCGCCCATATCAGGGTTGCAGTGGTAGCTAGCAACCTAGTAAGAGACGATCACCTCCAATGTTAAGAAATATAAAACCCCCCAACTCCTAAAAAAAGAGTCAGATCAAAACAAAAAGTACACCTATAGAACCGCCTTGTCCGAAACCTCTATAAAGGAAACTTACCGCCCTTTGGCTTGAATAACAAAGAAAATATATTGGCTTGAAAATCAAGAAAATTGACTTTTACCACGTTATTCTCCACAAACGGGATATTTTTTTATTTCCGCTTGATTTTCCTCCTCAGCTAGCTGGGCACTGGAAAATCATAGAGAGCTATATAATAGCTCATTTCAAAGGAAATTGCTACATCTAGTGCGTTTTGTAATTAAAAATAAAATACTTTTTAAAGTAGTTACATTAAAGAGCGATCTCTCTCCCATACTAACTGATATATGGTGGTTCCAGGTGTAGTTACATAAAGGACGAATATAGCTCATCATAAATGGTGTTTGTGAATTATCCGGGTTGTTTACAGTAAAGAACGGTCTCTCATCTATAGTAACTGTTATATGGTAGTTCCAGGAGTAGTTACTTGAGGTTCGTCTATTACTATTTCAAAGAAGAAAAAGCCGTAGGCTTTTTCCTGTTTGTATTGATATAGTATTCTTCAAAAGTTACAAGCCTGATAAAATTTGCCTGATTTAAAAAAAAAGCGAAACACCCACTAAAAACTATAGAATCTTAATGAAAATCTTGCCATCATATTCAGCGTATTAGAGAACTTTACAATGCAACACATCCGGGTTGCAGCGGTAGCTAGCAACCTAGTAAGAGACGATCACGTCCAATGTTAAGAAATATCCGGGTTGCAGTGATAGCTAGCAACCTAGTAAGAGACGATCACGTCCAATGTTAAGAAATATAAAAACCCATAGTTCCTAACAAAGGAGTCAGATCAAAACAAAAAGTACACCATTAGAACCGCCTTGTCCGAAACCCCTGTATAGGAAACTTTCTGTCCCTTGGCTTGAACAGCAAGGGAAATATATTGGCTTGAAAATCAAGAAAATTGACTTTAACCACGTTATTCTCCCCAAACGGGATATTTTTTTCTTTTTTTTTCTTTTTCTTTTCCACAGATAGCTTGGCACTGGAACATCGTAGAGGGTTGTTCAATACCTCATTTTAAAGGAAATTAATTGGGTTAAAAATCTATAGTAACTAAAATAAATTATTTCTAAAAGAGAATAAATTTTTCCACCAAAAATTACAGTAAAGAACGATCTCTCGCCCATATCAGGGTTGCAGCGGTAGCTAGCAACCTAGTAAGAGACGATCACCTCCAATGTTAAGAAATATAAAACCCCCCAACTCCTAAAAAAAGAGTCAGATCAAAACAAAAAGGACACCTATAGAACCGCCTTGTCCGAAACCTCTATAAAGGAAACTTACCGCCCTTTGGCTTGAATAACAAAGAAAATATATTGGCTTGAATAAAAATTATATATACAATAAAATATAGCAATAAAAATAAAAATATATATACAAGCATACCTATCAACAGCGAAGGAAAAGCAATGTTTATCAATTATGGCGAAAACGAGCCTGTTAGGGTTATTAGTAAATGTGTTTGTAAGACTAATGATTTAGAACATATAATAAAGAACGACCTCTTGCCTATACTAAATTTTATACGCCACTTAATTATAGTATAGGTTAGTACTTCAACAGATAGCATGGCACTGGAACATCGTAGAGAGTTGTTCAATGGCTCATTTTAAAGGAAATTAATGGTGTTAAAAACCTTTTGAAATTAAAACAAATTATTTTTATTACATTAAAAATTTTAATTATGTTCCTTAAGAAATCATCATAAGTAAATATTTCCCAAACAGAAATTGAACTCAAGCCTACTGGGTGAGAGCTATCCCAACCTTTAGACCATATAGGATATATTAAAATATCCGATTAATGAAGTTTATGTTAAAGAACAAATTATAATCCTAGTTAGCTGCCTGATTATTTGAGGATCGTCTCTTACTATTCCAAAGAAGAAAATGCCGTAGGCTTTTTCCTGTTTGTAATTTATTTCATAATAAAGTATTACAGTAAAGAACGATCTTTCACCCGTAGTAACTGATGTATGGTTGTTCCATGGGTAGTCCGGGTTGCAGCGGTAGCTAGCAACCTAGTAAGAGACGATCACCTCCAATGTTAAGTAATATAAAACCCCCCAACTCCTAAAAAAAAGTCAGATCAAAACAAAAAGTACACCATTAGAACCGCCTTGTCCGAAATCTCTATAAAGGAAACTTACCACCCTTTGGCTTGAATAACAATTTATAATAAAGAACGACCTCTTGCCTATACTAAATATTATACGCCACTTAGTTATAGTATAGGTTAGTAATTCAACAGATAGCTTGGCACTGGAACATCATAGAGAGTTGTTCAATGGCTCATTTTAAAGAAAATTAATGGGGTTATCCGGGTTGCAGCGGTAGCTAGCAACCTAGTAAGAGACGATCACCTCCAATGTAGAGAAATATAAACCCCCCCAACTCCTAAAAAAAGATTATAATAAAGAACGACCTTTTGCCTATACTAAATTTTTTTACAATAAAGAACGACACCTAGCCCATTAAAAATGAAACATAAATAGGGATTATGTAATTTCCATCAGTATCATGGCTGTAGTGACGGCTGATATCTAGTAAAGAACATTTACATTAAAAGACGATCACTGAAATAACAAACCATTCCATACATTGGACTTAGTTAGCTACTTGATTGTTTGAGTTTCGTCTCTTACTATTCAAAAGAAGAAAAAGCCGTAGGCTTTTTCCTGTTCGTATTTATAGTTATAATAAAGAATGACCTCTTGCCTATACTAAATTTTATACGCCACTTAATTATAGTATAGGTTAGTAATTCAAAAGATAGCATGGCACTGACACATCGTGGAGAGTTGTTCAATGGCTCATTTTAAAGGAAATTAATGGGGTTAAAAACCTTTTGTAATTAAAACAAATAATAAAGAACGACCCCTTGCCTATACTAAATCTTATACGCCACTTAATTATAGTATAGGTTAGTAATTCAACAGATAGCATGGAACTGGAACATCTTAGAAAGTTGTTCAATGGCTCATTTTAAAGGAAATTTTTAATAAAGAACGAACTCTTGCCTAGACTGGATTAGATACTCAACTTAATTATAGTTAATGATATAGCAATAATATGGTTTTATTTATAGCTGAATTACAAATAAAAAGAAACAACCCTGGCTGGATCTGAACAACCAACCTTTCGGTTATCGGCTGATCGTGCTAGCCACTTAGCCACAGCGGTAGCTAGCAACCTAGTAAGAGACTTATAATAAAGATCGAACTCTTCCCTATACTAACTTGCATAGGCAACTTCGCTATAGTTAAGATTACAGTATTTATATTATACATCATTATAAATTATAAAAGGTTCAAATGTTCGAAGATTATAGAGTTAAAAATTTTCCCACACTGGGAATCGAACCCGGGTCTGTTAAGTGAAAGTTAACTATCCTAGGCACTAAACCATATGGGACCATAAAGAAGTATGATTTAAGAGCCATATGCATATTATTATTTCACCATACCAATTATAATAAGGCCAAAACAAAATCGTCGACTTGCAACCTTACTTTTACACATTAGTTAAATCTTCATCAGACTTAAAAAATGTTTTGCTAGTCCGGGTTGCAGCGGTAGCTAGCAACCTAGTAAGAGACGATCACGTCCAATGTTAAGAAATATAAAAACCCCTAACTCCTAAAAACAGAGTCAGATCAAAACAAAAAGTACACCATTAGAACCGCCTTGTCCGAAAACCCTATAAAGGAAACTTACCGCCTTGCGGCTTGAATAACAAAGAAAATATATTGGCTTGATAATCAAGAAAATTGACTTTAACCACGTTATTCTCCGCAAACGGGATATTTTTTTCTTTCTTTCTTTTCCACAGATAGCTTGGCACTGGAACATCGTAGAGAGTTGTTCAATGGCTCATTTTAAAGGAAATCCGGGTTGCAGCGGTAGCTAGCAACCTAGTAAGAGACGATCACGTCCAATGTTAAGAAATATAAAAACCCTTAACTCCTAATATAATAAAGAACGACCTCTTGCCTATACTAAATTTTATACGCCATTTAATTATAGTATAGGTTAGTAATTCAACAGATAGCATGGCACTGGAACATCGTAGAGAGTTGTTCAATGGCTCATTTTAAAGGAAATTAATTGGGTTAAAAACCTTTTGTAATTAAAACAAATTATTTTTATTACATTAAGAAATTTTAATTATGTTCCTTAAGAAATCATCATAAGTAAAAATTTCCCGTACGGAAATTGAACTCAAGCCTGCTGGGTGACAGCTATCCCAACCTCTAGACCATATAGGATATATTAAAATATCCGATTAATGAAGTTTATGTTAAAGAACAAATTATAAACATAATTAGCTGCCTGATTATTTGAGGATCGTCTCTTACTATTTCAAAGAAGAAAAAGCCGTAGGCTTTTTCCTGTTTGTAATTTATTTTATAATAAAGGATGAACTTCAGGCTTTACTAACTGAAAAGTTTAGTATTTTTATATAGTAAAGAACGAGCTCTAAATGATAGTTGTAGCTATAGCTGCAATCAAGTGAAAGACAAACCGAAGCATATAGTAACTAAAAGTTTTAAATATGTTTTGGAAAATCATAATTGCTATAGATGGCAAAACCTAGTGAAAGGCGAACCAGAGCCCATAGTAACTAAAAATTGAAAAAACGCGCTTTGAAAACACGCTTTGAAAACATTAAAAGACGATCATTGGAATAACAAACCCTTGCATACATTGGACCTAATTAGCTACTTGATTGTTTGACGTTCGTCTCTTTCAAAGAAAAAAGCCGTAGGCTTTTTCCTGTTTGTTTTACATTAAAGAAATTAGCTAATTTTGGTTTTTAGAGTTTCGGTTACTATTGAGACGGATCGCTCTTACTATTTACATAAAGAATCAATAACGTTTATGATAAATGGGGCCTAAGCTGCTTTCAGTGGATATAGCTGAAACCGAGTAAAGTCTGGGTTGCAGCGGTAGCTAGCAACCTAGTAAGAGACGATCACGTCCAATGTTAAGAAATATAAAACCCATAGTTCCTAACAAAGGAGTCAGATCAAAACAAAAAGTACACCATTAGAACCATCTTGTCCGAAACCCCTGTATAGGAAACTTTCTGTCCCTTGGCTTGAACAACAAGGGAAATATATTGGCTTGAAAATCAAGAAAATTGACTTTAACCACGTTATTCTCCCCAAACGGGATATTTTTTTCTTTTTTTCTTTTTTTTTTCTTTTCCACGGATAGCTTGGCACTGGAACATCGTAGAGGGTTGTTCAATAGCTCATTTAAAAGTAAATTAATTGGGTTAAGAATCTATAGTAACTAAAATAAATTATTTCTAAAAGAGAATAAATTTTTCCACCAAAAACTGCATTTTTGATGTCTTTTCACACTGCAGTCTTTCAAACATAATCGTATACCAGCGGTAAGATTTGAACCCACGCCTCCGAAGAGACTGGTGGCTAACACCAGTGTCTTGGACCACTCGGCCAGGCTGCCTCTCATAAATAAATATATATGTGAATTTGGGTTGCAGCAGTAGCTAGCAATATAGAAATATATAAAACTCCTAAAAATAGAGTCAAAAATAGAGTCAGAAAAGAAATATAACAAAACTCCTAAAAATAGAGTCAGATCAAAACAAAAGTACATCATTAGAACTACCTTGTCTGAAACCCTACTAGATAAATAATGAATTTCGTCATAGCTTTATATTAGAGCTATGACGTGAATAGAAAAACACGAAATTATATTGTTGTTTCTGATGACGTTATGAAATAATATCATTGCGCCATGACGTCAATAAAATCATTACGCCGTGACGTCATAATTACTACTTAAGAACGACAAAGATGTAAATTCTCTCAGTCTTGAATAGAATAATGGTTAGATCGAAGCAAGCTATACGCAATTTGAAAAAACAGTACTACACAAACATTTTATAATAAAGAACTACCTCTTGCCTATACTAAATTTTATACGTCACTTAATTATAGTATAGGTTAGTAATTCCACAGATAGCTTGGCACTGGAACATCGTAGAGAGTTGTTTAATGGCTCATTTTGAAGCAAATTAATTGGGTTAAAAACTTTTTGTAGTTATAAAACAAATTATTTTTAAAAGAGAATTATTTTTCTCACGAAATTACATTAAAGTTACAATAATAAACCATTGCATACATTGGACTTAGTTAGCTACTTGATTGTTTGAGGTTCGTCTCTTACTATTTCAAAGAAGAAAAAGCCGTAGGCTTTTTCCTGTTTGAATCCGGGTTGCGGCGGTAGCTAGCAATCTAGTAAGAGACGATCACGTCCAATGTTAAGAAATATAAAAACCCATAGCTCCTAAAAAAGGAGTCAAATCAAAACAAAAAGTACACCAATAGAACCGCCTTGTCCGAAAACCCTATAAAGGAAACTTACCGCCCTGCGGCTTGAATAACAAAGAAAATATATTGGCTTGATAATCAAGAAAATTTACTTTAACCACGTTATTCTCCGCAAACGGGATATTTTTTTCTTTCTTTCTTTTCCACAGATAGCTTGGCACTGGAACATCGTAGAGAGTTGTTCAATGGCTCATTTTAAAGGAAATCTCTAGATCTAGCGCTACTTGTACTTAATTTTTTTTTTAATTAATTTTTTTTTACGAAAAACTTAATTTTGTATATACAATATTAATCAATGACGTCATAGTCTTTGGATGTAGTTAGTACATAAAGTCTGGATCATCGAATTAAAGCTGAAACTAAGTAAAGAACAATTATGCCTCCATATATTCTCAGTGATGTATAAATTTATATTAAAGGAAGATCATTAGAAAAGCACACCATTGCATATATTCGACTGAGCTAGATCTGGAATTTGCATTATTTATAGTACCTGGAGCCCGGCGGCTTCGCTGCTGGGCCCCGGCACTCCGCACGTGGCAGGCTTCTATATATATATATTCTATATATATGAATTCTGATTGTCACTTGTCTTCTAACCGCAGACAATTTGTTGTCTTTTCATACTGAAGTCTTTTCAAAGATATTTGATCCGGGTTGCAGTTGTAGCAAGCAAGCTAGTAATATTATAGTAAAGAAAAAGCTCTAAATGATGGTTTTAGCTATAGCTGCAATCAAGTATTACATTAAAGAACAAACTATAGTCTATAGTAACTGGAATCTGGGTTGCAGCGATAGCTAGCAACCTAGTAAGAGTTACATTAAAAGATGATTATCCGGGTTGCAGCGGTAGCTAGCAACCTAGTAAGAGACGATCACGTCCAATGTTAAGAAATATAAAAAAAATTCATTAAAAGACGATCATTAGAACATAAGACCATTGCATATATTGGACTTAGTTGGTTGCCTGATTACCGTAAAGAATAAACTTCCAGCCCATAGTAACTAAAATAAGATTATAATTAATGTTTACAGTAAAGAACAGACTTACAGCCCATAGTAACTAAATAAGATTATAATTTCATGTTAAAGATTGATAAATGATGTCATAATCGTAGGTTGTATCCAGGTCTTCTCTTACTATTCCAATTAATCCGGGTTGCAGCGGTAGCTAGCAACCTAGTAAGAGACGATCACGTCCAATGTTAAGAAATATAAAAACCCATAACTCCTAAAAAAAGAGTCAGATCAAAACAAAAAGTACACCATTAGTATCGCCTTGTCCAAAATTCCTGTAAGGGAAACTTACCGCCCTTTGGCTTGAATAACAAAGAATATATATTGGCTTGAAAATCAAGAAAATTGACTTTTACCACGTTATTCTCCACAAAGGGGATATTTTTTTCTTTCTTCTTCTTTTCCACAGATAGCTTGGCACTGGAACATCGTAGAAATTTGTTCAATGGCTCATTTTAAATGAAATTAATTGGGTTAAAAACCTTTTGTGCTTAAAACAATGTATTTTTAAAATAGAATCAGTTTTTTACGAAAAATCGCATATTTCATATTAAAGATTGATCAATGACGTCATAATCGTATACCAGTGGTAGGATTTGAACCCACATTTCCGAAGAGACTAGTGACTAACACCAGCGCCTTGGACCACTCGGCCAAGAAAAATACCCCACAAACGGGATATTTTTTCTTTCTTTCTTCTTCTTCTTCTTTTCCACAGATAGCTTGGCACTAGGACATTGTAGAGAGTTGTTCAATAGCTCATTTTAAAGGAAACCTCTAGATCTAGTGCTATTTTTACTTAATTTTCTTTTAAATTAATTATTTTTTACGGAAAACGTAATTTTTTATTATAATAAAGAACGAATTCTATTATTATAATAAAGAACGAATATTTTACCGATTATCTACTAATAACCGTATATGACGTAATAAGTGAAATGATGTAATATCTAAAACCTATTTTTTACTAATAACCATATATGACTTAATGAGTGACGTGACGTAAAAATTGAAAAAATTAATTTTTTTTTTATTTTCGTTTTTAGTTCAGAATCGCTAAAGTTATAAACTGCAAAAATATTTATGGTGTCTGAACAATAGTTTTAATCTTTTAATTTAGACTAGAAAAACACCTAAAAATTTAAGATTTAGTTTAATTTTTTGTTAGGTTCTTGATACTTGATACGTGACATGAACATTTAACTAACGGTTACATAATGGTTTCAATCAAACAAGCTACACGCAAGTTAAAAAAACAGTACTACAAAAAAAACAGAAATAGCATCTTGAAAAGAAAAAAGCAAAGGTATTCAACCGACCAGGCGTACCGAGATGCGAAAATTGATAGTGACAAACAGCGTTATTATAATGATCTAGTTTATAGACAAGTGAAAATTGATAGTGACAAACAGCATTATTATAATGATGAAGTTTATAGACATACAACAATTGAGAAAGCCAAACAAAAAAGCAAGGAACTGTATGATAACGATATAGATTACCAAAACAAACATAACAAAAAAGTTGCTACCAGAATAATGGGTAGATACTGGGGTGACAAAAGCTATAATGAAAAAATTAAATTCTCTGCGAGGTTATACCGTAGAACACATAAGGACAAAGGGAAAAATTACATTCAGAAATACAAGAAGATGGCAAAAATGCAGGCTGATCTGCGTAAATTGAGAAATATTTTACGCATGTTTTACCAGGATCACGAAAAGTATTCAAAATTATTACATTAAAAGACGATCACTGAAATAACAAACCATTCCATACATTGGACTTAGTTAACTACTTGATTGTTTGAGTTTCGTCTCTCACTATTTAAAAGAAGAAAAAGCCGTAGGCTTTTTCCTGTTTGTATTTATAGTTAAAAAAGAACTCAGATCCAAAGAAACTGAACACTGTGGTTCATTCATATTATCTTCATTATTTTAGCTAGAATGTAAATAAACAAGTTTCTTTTTTAAATTTTAAATTGAAAAGATAGTGCTTTTAATTCAACATATTAAAAGTTCTCCACGACGGGGAATCGAACCCCCTTCTCCCAGGTATCAAGTTGGCATACTTACCATTAGACTATCGAAGACTTATAAAAGAAAATATCCGGGTTGCAGCGGTAGCTAGCATTATAGTAAAGAACGAACTCTTGCCCTTAGTTACCTACTATGTCTTGTCAAATTAGCTAATTAATTTCATCTAATTTCGTTTAAAAATAATTCCCGTACCGGGATTTGAACCCAAACCAATTAATTGAAAGCCAACTATCCTAAACCACTAGACCATATGAGATATATATAAAAGGTAATTAATTGTTTTATGATCTCTTATAGCATAAAGTTCATCGGATATAGCTGAAATTACATTAAAAGACGATCAATGAAATAGCAAACCATTCCATACATTGAATTTAGCTTCTTGATTGTTTGAGTTTCGTATCTTACTATTTAAAGGAAGAAAGAGCCGTAGGCTTTTTCCTGTTTGTATTTACAGTTAAAAAATGAACTCAAGCCCAAAGAAACTGAACCCTGTGGTTCATTCATATTATCTCCATTATTTTAGCTAGGATGTAAATAAACAAGTTTCTTTTTCAAATTTTAAATTTAAAGGATAGTGATTTTAATTCAACATATTAAAAGTTCTCCCCAACGGGGAATCGAGCCCCGCTCTCCCATGCAACAAGTTCGCAGTACTTACCATTAGACTATCGAAGACTTATATAGTGAAAGTTACATATAAGATATGATAAAAATTTTATCCGGGTTGCAGCGGTAGCTAGTTTACAGTAAAGAACAATCTCTCACCCATAGTACATAAATAGAACGATGTCAGCCAAGAGGATCTAGTGTAGTACTATTTAATAAAATTTTTATTTAGACTTTAAATAGACATAACTCTAATATAAAACTATGATGACGTTCATTATTTATCTAGTAGGGTTTCAGACAAGGTATTTCTAATGATTTAGCATTGGACTGATCGTCTCTTACTAGGTTGCTAGCTACTGCTGCAACCCAAATTCACATATATATTTATTTATGAGAGGCAGCCTGGCCGAGTGGTCCAAGGCACTGGTGTTAGCCACCAGTCTCTTCAGAGGCGTGGGTTCAATTCTTACCGCTGGTATACGATTATGTTTGAAAGACTGCAGTGTGAAAAGACATCAAAATGCAGTTTTTGGTGGAAAAATTTATTCTCTTTTAGAAATAATTTATTTTAGTTACTATATATTTTTAACCCAATTAATTTCCTTTAAAATGAGCTATTGAACAACCCTCTACGATGTTCCAGTGCCAAGCTATCTCTGGATACAAAAGAAAAAAAAAAGAAAAAAAGAAAAAAATATCCCGTTTAGGCAGAATGTTGTAGTAGCTGCCACTTTTCTTGATTTTCAAGCCAATATATTTCCCTTGCTGTTCAAGCCAAGGGACAGAAATTTCACTATGCAGGGGTTTCGGACAAGGCGGTTCTAATGGTGTACTTTTTGTTTTGATCTGACTCTTTTTTTAAGAACTATGGGTTATTATATTTCTTAACATTGGACGTGATCGTCTCTTACTAGGTTGCTAGCTACCGCTGCAACCCGGCCCTAGCATAAAACAAAACTAATTTTAAAATTTTCAGGTATTTATCTTGTTTGAATTACAAAATTAGTATTATTGGTTAGACACCATAAATATTTTTGCAGTTTACATAATAAGTTTAGCGATTCTGGACTGAAAACTAAAATAATTGCATTTATGAGACAATAATATGGAGATATGTACTTTACGGGTTACAAACCAAAAAAGTTTGGTTCCAGGATACAATAATAAATTTGAACTGAGATGAAAAAAATTTTCTTCCAGGAGACAAAAAGCAAAACTAATTTTAGAATTTTCATGTATCTTCGAACATTTGAACCTTTTATAATTTATAATGATGTATAATATAAATACTGTAATCTTAAGTATAGTGAAGTTGCGTATTTATTATAATTCAACAGCATCCGCTCTTTCAAAGAGAATTTTAATCTGTAATTTTGAATACTTTTCGTGATCCTGGTAAAACATGCGTAAAATGTTTCTCAATTTACGAAGATCAGGCTGCATTTTTGCCAAATTCTTGTATTTCTGAATGTAATTTTTCCCTTTGTCCTTATGCGTTCTTCGGTACAACCTCGCAGAGAATTTAATTTTTTCATTATAGCTTTTGTCACCCCAGTATCTACCCATTATTCTGGTAGCAACTTTTTTCTTATGTTTGTTTCGGTAATCTTCATCATTATCATACCGTTCCCTGCTCTTTTGTCTAGCCTGCTCAATTCTTGCTTCTCTGTAATGTTCATCATTACCATACCGTTCCTTGATCTTTTGTTTGGCTGTCTCAATTTTTGCATGTCTATAATCTTCATCATTGTGATAACGTTCCCTGCTCTTTTGTCTAGCCTGCTCAATTGTTGCTTCTCTATAAAGTTTATCATTGTGATAACGCTCCTTGATCTTTTGTTTAGCCTGCTCAATTCTTGCTTCTCTGTAATGTTCATCATTACCATACCGTTCCTTGATCTTTTGTTTGGCTGTCTCAATTTTTGCATGTCTATAATCTTCATCATTGTGATAACACATCTTGCTGTTTTCTTTTGCTCTCTCAATTATTACTTCTCGATACGCCTGGTCGGTTGAATACCTTTGCTTTTTTCTTTTCAAGTTACTATCTCTGTTGTTTGTGTAGTACTCTTTCTTCAACTTGCGTATAGCCTGCTTTGATCTAACCATTATTCTAATCAAGAATGAGAGAATTTTCAGTTTTGACTTTCCTTATATACTAATTATGACGTCACTCTATTCACGTCATAACTCTAATATAAAACTATGATGACGTTCATTATTTATCTAGTAGGGTTTCAGACAAGGTATTTATAATGATGTACTTTTGTTTTGATCTGACTCTATTTTTAGGAGTTTTGGGTTTTTATATTTCTTAGCATTGGACTGATCGTCTCTTACTAGGTTGCTAGCTACTGCTGCAACCCAAATTCACATATATATTTATTTATGAGAGGCAGCCTGGCCGAGTGGTCCAAGGCACTGGTGTTAGCCACCAGTCTCTTCAGAGGCGTGGGTTCAATTCTTACCGCTGGTATACGATTATGTTTGAAAGACTGCAGTGTGAAAAGACATCAAAATGCAGTTTTTGGTGGAAAAATTTATTCTCTTTTAGAAATAATTTATTTTAGTTACTATATATTTTTAACCCAATTAATTTCCTTTAAAATGAGCTATTGAACAACCCTCTACGATGTTCCAGTGCCAAGCTATCTCTGGATACAAAAGAAAAAAAAAAAGAAAAAAAGAAAAAAATATCCCGTTTAGGCAGAATGTTGTAGTAGCTGCCACTTTTCTTGATTTTCAAGCCAATATATTTCCCTTGCTGTTCAAGCCAAGGGACAGAAATTTTACTATGCAGGGGTTTCGGACAAGGCGGTTCTACTGGTGTACTTTTTGTTTTGATCTGACTCTTTTTTTAAGACCTATGGGTTTTTATATTTCTTAACATTGGACGTGATCGTCTCTTACTAGGTTGCTAGCTACCGCTGCAACCCGGACCGCTGGTATACGATTATGTTTGAAACACTGCAGTGTGAAAAGACATCAAAAATGCAGTTTTTTTCCAGTTAATTTCCTTTAAAATGAGCCATTGAACAACTCTCTATGATGTTCCAGTGCCAAGCTATCTCTGGAAACAAAGAAAAAAGAAAAAAAAATATTCCGTTTAGGCAGAATGTTGTAATAGCTGCCACTTTTCTTGATTTTCAAGCCAATATATGTCCCTTGCTGTTCAAGTCAAGGGACAGAAATTTTACTATACAGGGGTTTCGGACAAGGCGGTTCTAATGGTGTACTTTTTGTTTTGATCTGACTCCTTTGTTAGGAGTTAGGGGTTTTTATATTTCTTAACATTGGACGTGATCGTCTCTTACTAGGTTGCTAGCTACCGCTGCAACCCGGAAAACCTCAAACGATCAAGTAGCTACCTAGGTCTAATGAATGTAATAATTTTTTATTCCAATTATCCTCTTTTAATGTAATAATTTACAAACACCATTTATGATGAGCTATATTGGTCCTCTATGTAACTACCCTTTGAACCATCATATATCAGTTACTATGGGTAAGAGATCTTTCTTTACTGTAAAATTTTTATGTCCCGTATCAAGTATCAAGAACCTAACAAAAAATTAAACTAATTTTTAAATTTTCAGGTATTTTTCTAGTCTAAATTAAAATATTAAAACTATTTTTCAGACACCATAAATATTTTTGAAGTTTATAACTTTAGCGATTCTGAACTAAAAACGGAAATAAAATATAAATTAATTTTTTCAATTTTTACGTCACGTCGCTCATTAAGTCATATATGGTTATTAGTACACAATAGGTTTTAGATATTACGTTATGTCACTTATTAAGTCATATATGGTTATTAGTAGATAATCGCTAAAATATTCGTTCTTTATTATAACCCTAACAGGCTCGTTTTCGCCATAATTGAAAAACATTGCTTTTCCTTCGCTGTTGATAGGTATGCTTGTATATATGTTTTTATTGCTGCTACATAAACTGCAATTGCTCCTTCCAAAATTAATATACGAATTTTCAAAGAAGTACGCCTCCGTATATTCACTGTGTTGTCGAACATTTTCCATTGCATCTGTAAACTGTTCCGCAGTTGCCAATCCATACCTTGGAAGCTTTTCATTAAACTGACAACATTTCTTTTGGATATTACTATGAAGCTTTGCCAAGGAATTTCTAGCCGACTTTTCAACAGCACCCGCTCTTTCAAAGAGAATTTTAATCTGTAATTTTGAATACTTTTCGTGATCCTGGTAAAACATGCGTAAAATGTTTCTCAATTTACGAAGATCAGCCTGCATTTTTGCCATCTTCTTGTATTTCTGAATGTAATTTTTCCCTTTGTCCTTATGCGTTCTTCGGTACAACCTCGCAGAGAATTTAATTTTTTCATTATAGCTTTTGTCACCCCAGTATCTACCCATTATTCTGGTAGCAACTTTTTTCTTATGTTTGTTTCGGTAATCTTCATCATTATCATACCGTTCCCTGCTCTTTTGTCTAGCCTGCTCAATTCTTGCTTCTCTGTAATGTTCATCATTACCATACCGTGCCTTGATCTTTTGTTTGGCTGTCTCAATTTTTGCATGTCTATAATCTTCATCATTGTGATAACGTTCCCTGCTCTTTTGTCTAGCCTGCTCAATTGTTGCTTCTCTATAAAGTTTATCATTGTGATAACGCTCCTTGATCTTTTGTTTAGCCTGCTCAATTCTTGCTTCTCTGTAATGTTCATCATTACCATACCGTTCCTTGATCTTTTGTTTGGCTGTCTCAATTTTTGCATGTCTATGATCTTCATCATTGTGATAACACATCTTGCTGTTTTCTTTTGCTCTCTCAATTATTACTTCTCGATACGCCTGGTCGGTTGAATACCTTTGTTTTGCTCTCTCAATTATTACTTCTCGATACACCTGGTCGGTTGAATACCTTTGCTTTTTTCTTTTCAAGTTACTATCTCTGTTGTTTGTGTAGTACTCTTTCTTCAACTTGCGTATAGCCTGCTTTGATCTAACCATTATTCTAATCAAGAATGAGAGAATTTTCAGTTTTGACTTTCCTTATCTACTAATTATGACGTCACTCTATTCACGTCATAGCTCTAATATAAAACTATGATGACGTTCATTATTTATCTAGTAGGGTTTCAGACAAGGTATTTCTAATGATGTACTTTTGTTTTGATCTGACTCTATTTTTAGGAGTTTTGGGTTTTTATATTTCTTAGCATTGGACTGATCGTCTCTTACTAGGTTGCTAGCTACTGCTGCAACCCAAATTCACATATATATTTATTTATGAGAGGCAGCCTGGCCGAGTGGTCCAAGGCACTGGTGTTAGCCACCAGTCTCTTCAGAGGCGTGGGTTCAATTCTTACCGCTGGTATACGATTATATTTGATAGACTGCAGTGTGAAAAGACATCAAAATGCAGTTTTTGGTGGAAAAATTTATTCTCTTTAAGAAATAATTTATTTTAGTTACTATAGATTATTAACCCAATTAATTTCCTTTAAAATGAGCTATTGAACAACCCTCTACGATGTTCCAGTGCCAAGCTATCTCTGGATACAAAAAAAGAAAAAAAAAGAAAAAAAGAAAAAAATATCCCGTTTAGGCAGAATGTTGTAGTAGCTGCCACGTTTCTTGATTTTCAAGCCAATATATTTCCCTTGCTGTTCAAGCCAAGGGACAGAAATTTTACTATGCAGGGGTTTCGGACAAGGCGGTTCTAATGGTGTACTTTTTGTTTTGATCTGACTCTTTTTTTAAGAACTATGGGTTTTTATATTTCTTAACATTGGACGTGATCGTCTCTTACTAGGTTGCTAGCTACCGCTGCAACCCGGATGTATGCCATACCGTAGAGAAGCAACTTTTAAAAGAAATTTGCTTCAAGTCATCTTGTCAATAGATTATGTCAG
Source organism: Artemia sp. Qi Xiang Cuo (assembly GCF_049724085.1). NCBI lineage: Eukaryota > Metazoa > Arthropoda > Branchiopoda > Anostraca > Artemiidae > Artemia > Artemia sp. Qi Xiang Cuo. Next base: position 114,990 of record NW_028300639.1, read on the forward strand.
TTGATACCGTCGTTCTTTACTATAAACTACTTTACATCCTCTTGACTGACAGTGATCTTTTATGTATTTTTCTTTACTAGGATTCAGCCATCTCTACAGCCATGACACTGATGGAAATTACATAATCCCTATTTATGTTTCAGATAACATAGGCTAGGTGTCGTTCTTTATAATAAAATCACAAACAGGAAAAATCCTATGGCTTTTTCTTATTTGGAATCATAAGAGACGAACTTCGAAGAGTCAGGCAGGTAACTAAGTCTAATGTTTGCCATGGTTTGTTCTTTAGTAGGTTTCAATCATCTCTGCAGCCATGATACTGATGAAAATTATATAATCCCTATTTACTTTTCAGTTAACATGGGCTAGATGTCGTTCTTTACTATAAATTTTAATTATTTTTAGGAGTTTTGTTATATTTCTTAGCATTGGACTGATTGTCTCTTACTAGATTGCTAGCTACTGCTGCAACCCAGATTCACATATATAGTTATTTATGAGAGGCAACCTGGCCGAGTGGTCTAAGGCACTGGTGTTGGCCACCAGTCTCTTCGGAGGCGTGGGTTCAAATCTTACCGCTGGTATACGATTATGTTTGAAAGACTGCAGTGTGAAAAGACATCAAAAATGCAGTTTTTGGTGGAAAAATTTATTCTCTTTTAGAAACAATTTATTTTAGTTACAAAAAGTTTTTAACCCAATTAATTTCCTTTAAAATGAGCTATTGAACAACCCTCTACGATGTTCCAGTGCCAAGCTATCTCTGGAAACAAAGAAAAGAGAAAAAAAAATCCCGTTTAGGCAGAATGTTGTAGTAGCTGCCACTTTTCTTGATTTTCAAGCCAAAATATTTCCCTTGCTGTTCAAGTCAAGGGACAGAAATTTTACTATACAGGGGTTTCGGACAAGGCGGTTCTAATGGTGTACTTTTTGTTTTGATCTGACTTTAGGAGTTAGGGGTTTTTATATTTCTTAACATTGGACGTGATCGTCTCTTACTAGGTTGCTAGCTACCGCTGCAACCCGGATATTGTACTCTTTGTTTTGATCTGACTCTATTGTTAGGAGCTATGGTTTACTTTAGTTTTTAACTAATATGGGACAGGATCATCTCTTACTAGGTGCTAGCTACCGCTGCAACCCGGATCTCCCACTAGGTTGCAAGCTACTACTACAACCCAGATCAGTTACTATGGACTACAGTTCGTTCTTGAATGTAAGTCTCTTACTAGGTTGCTAGCTACCGCTGCAATCCGGATGTAATTAATGGCTTGATATTCCAATGATCGACTTTTAGTGTAAACATTTGGCCAAAAGTTCGTTCTTTACAATAAAACTTTACTAACCTATACTATTATTAAGTGGCCTATAAATTTAGTATAGGCAAGAGGTCGTTCTTTATTATGGTTTTAAAGATAATTTGTTTAAGTTACAAAAGGGTTTAAACCCCATTACTTTACTTTAAAATGAGCCATTAAACAACTCTCTACGATGTTTCAGTGTCAAGCTGTCTGTAGAAAAGAAAAAAAAAGAAAAAAAGATGCCGTTAGGCAGAATGCTGTAGTAGCTGCCACTTTTCTTGATTTTCAAGCCAATATATTTTCCTTGCTGTTCAAGCCAAAGGAAAGTCGTTCTTTACTGTGACGAACATTCGAACTTTTTATAATTTATAATGATCAATAATATAAATACTGTAATCTTCACTATAGTGAAGTTGCCTATGCAAGTTAGTATAGGGAAGAGTTCGATCTTTATTATAAAAACTAACTCAGTCCAATATATGCAATGGTGTGCTTTTCTAATGATCGTCCTTTAATATAAACTATGGACTAAAGTTCGTTCTTTAATGTAAAAATTCGATGATCGAGCCTTTATGTAACCCGGATTAAAAAATTATTATCATATCTTATATGTAACTTTTATTTCATAAGTCTTCGATAGTCTAATGGTAAGTATGTCCACTTGTTATCTGGGAGAAGGGGTTCGATTCCCCGTCGGGGAGAACTTTTAATATGTTGAATTAAAAGCACTATCTTTTCAATTTAAAATTTAAAAAAGAAACTTGTTTATTTATATTCTAGCTAAAATAATGAAGATAATATTAATGAACCACAGTGTTCAGTTTCTTTGGACTTGAGTTCGTTTTTTAACTATAAATACAAACAGGAAAAAGCCTACGGCTTTTTCTTCTTTTAAATAGTAAGAGACGAAACTCAAACAATCAAGTAGCTAACTAAGTCCAATGTATGGAATGGTTTGTTATTTCAGTGATCGTCTTTTAATGTAAAAAAATATAAATACTGTAATCTTAACTATAGTGAAGTTGCGTATAAAAGTTAGTATAGGGAAGAGTTCGATCTTTATTATAAAAATGAGCCATTGAACAACGTTCTATGATGTTCTAGTGCCAAGCTATCTGTGGAATTACTAACCTATACTATTATTCAGTGGCGTATAAAATTTATTATAGGCATGAGGTCGTTCTTTATTATAATACCCCTGATCCGTAAGATACCTCTGTTTTGCTCTGTCATATTTCATTTTCTTAAATCCTGGATCACAAGACATCTTAGTAGCAATCCTTACGCGTGCTCGAGCTTTATTGCGTTTGGTGGCATTTTTATCTCTTTTAAATAAACTTTTCTTATATTTCAGGATGTTAGCTTTATTTTTTGTGTAGTAAAGTTTTCTATTAGTAGAAATTTGGATTGTTCTATTTTGATATTGTTTTTGGTTATTCTTTCTTTTTTTCCACTCGCGTGAGACCATATTTTTTCAAGATTTAAAATTATTAAGCACACAAAATCCCGTGTCGAGTATCTAAAACCTAGCATAAAACAAAACTAATTTTAAAATTTTCAGGTATTTATCTTGTTTGAATTACAAAATTAGTATTATTGGTTAGACACCATAAATATTTTTGCAGTTTAAATAATAAGTTTAGTGATTCTGGACTGAAAACTAAAATAATTGCAATTATGAGACAATAATATGGAGATATGTACTTTACGGGTTACAGGATACAATAATAAATTTGAACTGAGATGAAAAAAAAATTTCTTCCAGGAGACAAAAAGCAAAACTAATTTTAGAATTTTCATGTATTTTTGTTGTTTAAATTAAAAAATTACTATTACTGATTAGGCATCATAAATATTTTTGCAGTTTACATAATAATTTTAGCGATTAAGCCAAAAAAGAAAATTTTGGTTCCAGGAGTTTCGGTTACTATTGAGACAAGTAGCTATTATTTTACTATAGAGTTCATTACATGGACTGTTTTATTGCTTCAAAATTCAAATATCTTTGAAAAGACTGCAGTATGAAAATACATCAAAAATGCAATTTTTTTGACAAAATTGATTCTACTTTAAATAGTATTTTATTTTTAAATACAAAAGTGACTAGATGTTGCAATTTCCTTTAAAATGAGCTATTATACAGCTCTCTATGATTGTCCAGGGCCCAGCTAGCTGAGCAGAAAGAAAAAGCGGAAAGAAAAAAATATCCCGTTTGTGGAGAATAACGTGGTAAAAGTCAATTTTCTTGATTTTCAAGCCAATATATTTTCTTTGTTATTCAAGCCAAAGGGAGGTAAGTTTCCTTTATAGAGGATTCGGACAAGGCGGTTCTAATGGTGTACTTTTTGTTTTGATCTGACTCTTTTTTTAGGAGTTGGGGGGTTTTATATTTCTTGACATTGGAGGTGATCGTCTCTTACTAGGTTGCTAGCTACCGCTGCAACCCGGATAAATGTCTAAGAATTACTTCTGGCAGGATTTGATACCCCTAGCAACTGAAGTATCAAATTAAACAGTTCGTGGTCATAATAAAGAGCTTTGTAATGGCTTATTTTAAAGGAAACTGCTGTATATAGAAATTTTTTAAATAAGTATTTTTATAGATATAATAAAGATCGAACTCTTCCCTATACTAACTTGCATAGGCAATTTTACTATAGTTAAGATTAGAGTATTTTTATTATTACAATGCAAAAGGTATGATAAAAAAGCGCAAAACTCTGTAAACTGCAAAAATATTTAGAATGTTAGAGTAATTTTACAATAAAGAACGAGACCTAGCCCATGTTAACTGAAACATAAATATATATTATGTAATTTCCATCAGTATCATGGCCGTAGAGATGGCTGAAACCTAGTAAAGAACAAACCATTACAGTAAAGCTCATTTCATGTTAAAGATTGATCAATGATGTCATAAAAAAAGTTTGTAGCTAGGTCGTCTCTTACTATTCCAATTAAGAAAAAGCCATAGGCTTTTTCCTGTTTGTAATTTCACATCAAACAAAGAAGAGATTTCATCTAGGTTGCAGCGGTAGCAAGCAATACATAAAGGATCGATATAGTTCATCATAAATTATGTTAGTCAAGTAGTTATTAATAGAAGTTTTGGTTATACTTTATCAAACAGTTTGTGGTAAGGAACTGTATAGTAAGAGTGACCCGGCTCAATAGTAACAAAAATTTTAAGAAACGGAATTTTGATACCAATAGATATATCAACAGAATCGAATTTATATGCTGATTTAAAATATTAGAAGTCGTAAAGTCTTAGTGAAAATCATACCATCAGATTCAGCGTATCAGAGAACCTTACTTTAGTTGTTTAAAACTCATATCTGCAAAAATGTGGAATTAGGTTTTTTGCCAGAAGAAAAAATCAAAAGAATCGGTTTTTTTTACAATTTTTCCAAATAGATAAGATTCATTAATTTTGCTGTTACTTGCCAAAAGCTACTATCCTGAGATCAGATCTGCCTGATTTTAATAAAAAATGGAAACACCCCCAAAAGAACAAGTGATCTTGAGGAAAATTATACCATGAAACTCAGTTTATTAAATAACATCGACGCCGTGATTTCGAATCCCTTTCTAAAATATCCGGAATTTTTCGAAAGTGAAAGTATATGCAATTTGTTCGTTAACTTATTATTTCTTTTTATGATAATTTTTTTATTGTTATTATTATCGAACCTACAGTCCTATTAAATTAAAAAAGGCTTATTCGAACAGGAACTAGGAACTTTAATGCCCTTTTTAATTAGCTAGCAACAATGCGTATACTGAGGCTCTCTGATACACTCTATTATCCAACCCATCATGATTAAATTCAATGTAGTTAATAAAATAAGTGCAGAACAAAGAAATTACAGTTTTTATTTACCCTAAGGCTAAAACTTTCATTTATTATGTCAAATTTCAATGCTCAAGAATGAAAGTTTACGAGTTCAATTAAAAATAAGTTAAGGACTTTAAAAAAATTTTGTAAGAGTTTAGCTTTAAAATATCCAGCTGCAATATGAGTGCATATTCTACAGATTTACCCTTGCATCATTTAAAATTCTTTCTTTTAGGTATGGTGTATTCAACGGTTTCGTTGTTCTCAACGATCATATTTTTAGTTGTTGCAACACACTTAAATAAGTGGAAGTTAGACAAAAAATACAGATGTGCTCTTATCCTGTGGTACTTAGTCTTTATTTGTGTTGCTAGTATGTATGAGCTAAACATTTTTGGTGAATTGAATCCGCCAGAACGTCATTCTGTATAGGCCAAATGATATCTTTTTATGAATTACGAAATAATTGGATTCGTCAATATCACAAACAAGTCAAGAAGAGTTTCCGAAAAGCTTCCGTTGGAAATTGTTTTTAGTATAACAATCAAGGCTATTTTTGGCTAAACTGGAGAATTGTGTCTACAAAATGTTCTATATTTTTTTGCAAAGGAAAACCAAGATGAATCTAATTTGGACTGATCACTTATTTCGAACCTAATTAATTAGGTAGCAAATAGAATATGAGACAGATTTTTTTTTAAATATCCACAAATTTGTAGTTCCTAAAGCAACACGGAAAACCAGCGGCATGATTTGAAAAATGTTACATTAAAAGACGATCATTGGAATAACAAATCATTGTATACATTCGATTTAGTTATCTAATTGATTGTTTGATTACATTAAAGAGCATACTTTAGCCCATAGTTTATATTAAAGGATTATAATAAAGAACGATCTCTTGCCTTTACAAAATTTTTATATGCCACTTAATTATAGTATAGGTTAGTAATTCCACAGATAGCTTGGCACTGGAACATTGCAGAGAGTTGTTCAATGGCTCATTTTAAAGGAAATTAATGGAGTTAAACACCTTTTGTAATTTAAACAAATTATTTTTAAAACAGAACACATTTTTCCACTAAAAACTGCATTTTTGATGTCTTTTCATATTGCAGTCTTTTCAAAGATATTTAATTTTTGAATCCGGGTTGCAGCAGTAGCTAGCAACCTAGTAAGAGACGATCACGTCCAATGTTAAGAAATATAAAAACCCATAGCTCCTAAAAAGGGAGTTAGATCAAATTCAAAAGTACACCATTAGAACCGCCTTGTCCGAAACCCCTGTATAGTAAACTTTCTGTCCCTTGGCTTGAACAGCAAGGGAAATATATTGGCTTGAAAATCAAGAAAAGTGGCAGCTACTACAACATTCTGCCTAAGCGGGATATTTTTTTCTTTTTCTTTGTTTCCAGAGATAGCTTGGCACTGGAACATCGTAGAGAGTTGTTCAATAGCTCATTTTAATTAATTGGTTTAAAAATCTATAGTAACTAAAATAAATTATTTCTAAAAGAGAATAAATTTTTCCACCAAAAACTGAATTTTTGTCTTTTCACACTGCAGTTTTTTCAAAGATATTTGATTTTTGTACATAAATCATATCCGGGTTGCAGCGGTAGCTAGCAACCTAGTAAGAGACGATCACGTCCAATGTTAAGAAATGTAAAAACCCATAGTTCCTAAAAAAGGAGTCAGATCAAATTCAAAAGTACACCGTTAGAACCGCCTTGTCCGAAACCCCTTGAAAGGAAACTTACAGCCCTTTGACTTGAACAGCAAGGGAAATACATTGGCTTGAAAATCAAGAAAAGTGGCAGCTACTACAACATTCTGCCTAAACGGGATTTTTTTTGTTTTTTATTTTCACCAGATAGCTTGGCACTGGAACATCGTAAAGAGTTGTTCAATGGCTCATTTTAAAGGAAATTAATTGGGTTAAAAATCTATAGTAACTAAAATAAATTATTTCTAAAATAGAATAAAAAAAATATCAAAATAGAGCAATCCAAATTTCAACTAATAAAAAACTTTACTACACAAAAAATAAAGCTAACATCCTGAAATATAAGAAAAGTTTATTTAAAAGAGATAAAAATGCTACCGAACGCTATAAAGCTCGAGAATGCTTAAGGATTGCTACTAAGATGTCTTGTGATCCAGAATTTAAGAAAATGAAATATGACAGAGCAAAACAGAGGTATGTTACGGATCAGGGGTATCGAGAAGGGAAAATTGAGACAGCCAAACAAAAGAGAAAGGAACGGTATGATAACGATATAGATTACCGAAACAAACATAAGAAAAAAGTTGCTACCAGAATAATGGGTAGATACTGGGGTGACAAAAGCTATAATGAAAATATTAAATTCTCTGCGAGGTTGTACCGAAGAACGCATAAGGACAAAGGGAAAAATTACATTCAGAAATACAAGAAGATGGCAAAAATGCAGGCTGATCCTTGTAAATTGAGAAACATTTTACGCATGTTTTATCGGGATCACGAAAAGTATTCAAAATTTCAGATTAAAATTCTCTTTGAAAGAGCGGATGCTGTTGAAAAGTTGGCTAGAAATGCTTTGGCAAAGCTTCATAGCAATATCCAAAAGAAATGTTGTCAGTTTAATGAAAAGCTTCCAAGGTATGGACTGGCAACTGCGGAACAGTTTATAGATACAATGGAAAATGTTCGACAACACAGTGAATATACAGAGTTGTACTTCTTAGAAAGTTTGTATATTAATTTTGGAAGGAGCATTTACATTCAAAGACGATCACTGAAATAACAAACCATTCCATACATTGGACTTAGTTAGCTACTTGATTGTTTGAGTTTCGTCTCTTACTATTTAAAAGAAGAAAAAGCCGTAGGCTTTTTCCTGTTTGTATTTATAGTTAAAAAACGAACTCAAGTCCAAAGAAACTGAACACTGTGGTTCATTCATATTATCTTCATTATTTTAGCTAGAATGTAAATATTCAAGTTTCTTTTTTTAATTTTAAATTGAAAAGAAAGTGCTTTTAATTCAACATATTAAAAGTTCTCCCTGACGGGGAATCGAACTCCCTTCTCCCAGGTAACAAGTGGGCATACTTACCATTAGACTATCGAAGACTTATATAATAAAAGTTACATATAAGATATGATAATAATTTTTTAATCCGGGTTACATAAAGGCTCGATTATAATAAAGAACGACCTCTTGCCTATACTAAATTTTATACGCCACTTAATTATAGTATAGGTTAGTAATTCAACAGATAGCATGGCACTGGAACATCGTAGAGAGTTGTTCAATGGCTCATTTTAAAGGAAATTAATAGGGTTACAAACCTTTTGTAATTTTATAGTGAAGAACGAACTCTTGCCCTTAGTTACCTATGTCTTGTCTGGGTTGCAGCGGTAGCTAGCAACCTAGTAAGAGACGATCACGTCCAATGTTAAGAAATATAAAAACCCATAGTTCCTAACAGAGGAGTCAGATCAAAACAAAAAGTGAACCATTAGAACCGCCTTGTCCGAAACCTCTATAAAAGAAACTTGCCACCCTTTGGCTTGAATAACAAAGAAAATATATTGGCTTGAAAATCAAGCAAATTGACTTTTACCACTTTATTCTCCACAAACGGGATATTTTTTTCTCTTTTCTTTTGTATCCAGAGATAGCTTGGCACTGGAACATCGTAGAGGTTATAATAAAGATCAAACTCTTCCCTATACTAACTTGCATACGCAACTTCACTATAGTTAAGATTACAGTTCCGGGTTGCAGCGGTAGCTAGCAACCTACTAAGAGACGATCACGTCCAATGTTAAGAAATATAAAAACCCATAGTTCCTAACAAAGGAGTCAGATCAAAACAAAAAGTACACCATTAGAACCGCCTTGTCCGAAACCCCTGTATAGGAAACTTTCTGTCCCTTGGCTTAAACAGCAAGGGAAATATATTGGCTTGAAAATCAAGAAAATTGACTTTAACCACGTTATTCTCCCCAAACGGGATATTTTTTTCTCTTTTCTTTCTTCTTGTATTCTTTTCTTTTCTTTTTTCTGTATTCAAACGATCAAAACGTTTGCCTATGAAAATGAAATGGTACATTACTATTTTCAAAAATAATTTAGAGACTTGATTCAATGATGTGAAAAATTTATGTACACGTGCATCATTAATTGGACCTTCTGAGTGGCCTTCAAAGTAGCATTTTCAAATATTTCATGCTTATTAAGATATGTTCTAATAGTTCAGTTACTATTGGAAAAAGTCCATTCTCTAAATGTGTCTTGTTGAGTATATATGTCAAGCTGAAAACTGTTATGTTATCATATAATGATAACACAGTGTTATCTATAGTGTAGTTTCATAAAGAAAGAAAAACGAGCAAAAATGAGGTTTTTATAGGCCAAATGAAGATACTGCAAAAACAAAGCGAACATTTCGAGAGGACAAACGCCTCTCTTCTTCAGCGCGAAACGAAACGATGTATCAATAAAAGCCAAAAATTAAAAGAATTAAAACCAACTACCTAACAACCATAAAAGCGAGTTATTCGCCAATATCCGCGATTTGCACAAAATACAAAAACACATGAACTGCCATCGACGGATACTAGCGAGCAAATGATAAATTAAAGGAACCAATTAATTCACTAGAAAAAACAAAACGAAACAGCAATTAAATAAGTTGGAAAACTATGTCGTTTGATTTCGGATTTTAATTAAGGCATTTCTTGCAGACACCCTTTGAGACCTAAGGGGTTGTTCACGTGTTTGATTAGATGACTGGGAAAGTGGTTCAAGGTTTATTTCAGGGATTACTAACGTATCAGCTTCTCTTTTGAGAAAACCGAAATATGACTCGTTTATTCTTAAATCACCGGACTCTCTGTTTAAAGCTAGACCTAACTGTTTTTGGAGCAAAAACTTAATTCTAACCCATCTATATCAGAAAATTCTACTCTTTCGAATCAGACACTTCTTTCGCTTACAGCCCTTTGTAACAGAACTTCTTTTTATTTCCATTATAGAGGCATTTTTTATAGACAGAAATATGGGCTCTCCATGGGTGCCCCCCTTTCTCCAATACAGGCTGATATCTTCATGGAAGACCTTGAAGAAAGGGCTATTTTGCAAAGTTCTTGTAAACCTGAATTTTGGGTTTGTTTTAAAGATGATATTTGTTATTTATGGGAGCATGGTGACGAGTCTCTAGAGTTCTTTTTTTCACTGGCTCAACTCTTTGGATCCAAAACTAAAATTTACTCAGGAATCAGAGATAGAGAGGCGTCTTCCTTTCTTAGATGTTCTGGTGCACCGAAATGATTCGTGTTTCGAGTTTGATGTCTATAGAAAACCCACACATAATGACCGTTACTTAAGTTATTCCTCCAATCATTCTCCTGCTGTGAAAAGAAGAGTTGTAACTTCTCTAGTTGATAGAGCATTGAAATTCTGTTCAACACGTTTCTTGGATTTAGAACTCAACCACCTTAGAGATATTTTATTTGGGAATGGTTATCCAATTAGTTTAATAAATTCTGTAATTACAAAACGCTTTAAAAGATTATCAGATAGTTCCACAGAAAACACAAATCAAAGGGATAATTCAGTTTATCTTGGTCTCCCATACATTAAAAGGATTTCAGACCACATTTCAAAAAATCTAAGGAAAAATAACATTTACACTTATTATAGACCCAGAAAAACTATCAGGTCCCAAATTTATCAAGGTAAAGACCCTATACCGATAGGTGAAAACTCCGGTGTCTACAGAATTCCTTGTTCGTGTGGTCTTTGGTATATCGGAAGAACAAATCAGCGACTAACAGATAGATTAACCCAGCATTCTAGTTCAATTAATAATACACTTAAAAAGCGGAAAAAAACAGAAAATTTTGACTCTGCCCTTGCAGAGCACATTTTTGAAAAACCAGACCATACTATTTTGTTTAGTCAAGCTAGTCTTATTTCGCATGATAAAGGTATTGTCCAGCACTACAGAGAAGCTGTTGAAATTTATAAATACCAACATTTAGGTCTAGCTTTAAACAGAGATTCCGGTGTTTTAAGAATAAACGAGTCATATTTCGGTTTTCTCAAAAGAGAAGCCGATACTTTAGTAATCCCTGAAATAAACCTTGAACCACTTTCCCAGTCATCTAATCAAACACGTGAACAACCCCTTAGGTCTCAAAGGGTGTCTGCAAGAAATGCCTTAATTAAAATCCGAAATCAAAGGACATAGTTTTCCAACCTATTTAATTGATGGTTCTTTTTGTTTTTTTCGAGTGAATGAATTGATTCCTTTCATTTGTCAGTTGTTCAATATTATCTGTCTATGACAGCTCATGTTTTTTTTTTGGATTTTGTTTAAATAGCTGATATTGTTGAATAAATCGAGTTTACTGGTATTGTGTAATTGGTTTTAACTCTTTTAATTTTTGTCTTTTATTGACACATCGTTTCGTTTTGTACTGAAGATGAGAGACATTTGTCCTCTCGAAATATTCGCTTTGTTTTTTCAGTATCGTCATTTGGCCTATAAAAACCCCATTTTTGCTCGTTTTTCTTTCTTTATGTGATGTCAGGCCAATGTGGTTTAAGAAATTCTATATTCTAGTTTAAAACAATTCATTTGAAAAGTGTCAAAGATTGCCATTAGAAACCGTTTATAAAAATTTATTTTTATATATATAAACAGTTTTGTAGAAAAATAAAATCCTTGTTTTCCTCACTACAGCCCAATTGATGAAAGTGTACTTAATGATTGGAGTTTAGCAGGCTCTAAATCGTCTATAGTAAGGGATGAATATCAAATAAATTATAATAAGGAACGACCTCTTATACAATCTTGCATAGGCAACTTAACTACAGCATAGGCTTGTACATTTATATTTAAAGTCAAGACATGAAAAATCAGGGTTGCAGCGGTAGCTAGCAACCTAGTAAGAGACGATCACCTCCAATGTTAAGAAATATAAAAACCCCAGATCAAAACAAAAAGTACACCATTAGAACCGCCGTGTCCGAAACCCCTGTATAGTAAAATTTTTGTCCCTTGACTTGAACAGCAAGGGAAATATATTGGCTTGAAAATCAAGAAAAGTGGCAGCTACTACAACATTCTGCCTAACGGGATATTTTTTTCTCTTTTCTTTGTTTCCAGAGATAGCTTGGCACTGGAACATCGTAAAGGGTTGTTCAATAGCTCATTTTAAAGGAAATTAATTGGGTTAAAAACCTTATGTAACTAAAATAAATTTTTTCTAAAAGAGAATAAATTTTTCCAGCAAAAACTACATTTTTGATGTCTTTTCACACTGCAGTCTTTCAAACATAATCGTATACCAGCGGTAAGATTTGAACCCACGCCTCCGAAGAGACTGGTGGCTAACACCAGTGCCTTGGACCACTCGGCCAGGTTGCCTCTCATAATCTAGTAAGAGACGATCAGTCCAATGCTAAGAAATATAACAAAACTCCTAAAAATAGAGTCAAATCAAAACAAAAGTACATCATTAGAATTACCTTGTCTGAAACCCTACTAGATAAATAATGAATGTCATCATAGTTTTATATTAGAGCTATGACGTGAATAGAAAAACACGAAATTATATTGTTGTTTCTGAAGACGTCATGAAATCCGGGTTGCAGCGGTAGCTAGCAACCTCCGGGTTGCAGCGGTAGCTAGCAACCTAGTAAGAGACGATCACGTCCAATGTTAAGAAATATAAAAACCCCTAACTCCTAAAAAAAGTCAGATCAAAACGAAAAGTACACCATTAGAACCGACTTATTCAAAAGCTCTGTGTAGTAAAATTTCTGTCCCTTGGCTTGAACAGCAAGGGAAATATATTGGCTTGAAAATCAAGAAAAGTGGCAGCTACTACAACATTCTGCCTAAACGGGATATTTTTTTCTCTTTTCTTTGTTTCCAGAGATAGCTTGGCACTGGAACATCGTAGAGGGTTGTTCAATAGCTCATTTTACAGGATATTAATTGGGTTAAAAACCTTCTGTAACTAAAATAAATTATTTCTAAAAGAGAATAAATTTTTCCACCAAAAACTGCAATTTTTATGTCTTTTCACACTGCAGTCTTTCAAACATAATCGTATACCAGCGGTAAGATTTGAACCCAAGCCTCCAAAGAGACTGGTGGCTAACACCAGTTCCTTGGACCACTCGGCCAGGTTGCCTCTCATAAATAACTATATATGTGAATCTGAGTTGCAGCAGTAGCTAGCAATCTAGTAAGAGACGATCAGTCCAATGCTAAGAAATATAACAAAACTCCTAAAAATAGAGTCAAATCAAAACAAAAGTACATCATTAGAATTACCTTTTCTGAAACCCTACTAGATAAATATTGAATGTCGTCATAGTTGTATATTAGAGCTATGACGTGAATAGAAAAACACGAAATTATATTGTTGTTTCTGAAGACGTCATGAAATAATATCATTGCGCTATGACGTCATCATGAAATAAAATCATTACGCCGTGACGTCTTAATTACTATATAAGAAGCGTCAGAACTGTAAATGTTCTCATTCATAATTACATAATGGTTTCAATCAAGCAAGCTTCACGCAAGTTGAAAAAACAGTACTACACAAACAACAGAGATAGTATCTTGAAAAGAAAAAAGCAAAGGTATTCAACCGACCAGGCGTATCAAGAAGTAATCAAACAAAACAGCACGATTTGTTATCACAATGATGAAGATTATAGACTTGCAAAAATTGAGACAGCCAAACAAAAGATCAAGGAGCGTTACTGGGGTGACAAAATCTATAATGAAAAAATTAAATTCTCTGCGAGGTTTTACCGAAGAAAGCATAAGGACAAAGGGAAGAATTACATTCAGAAATACAAGAAGATGGCAAAATGCAGGCTGATCTTTGTAAATTGAGAAACATTTTACGCATGTTTTATCGGGATCACGAAAAGTATTCAAAATTACAGATTAAACTTCTCTTTGAAAGAGCGGATGCTGTTGAAAAGTCGGCTAGAAATTCTTTAGCAAAGCTTCATAGTAATATCCAAAAGAAATGTTGTCAGTTTAACGAAAAGCTTCCAAGGTATGGATTGGCATTATAATAAAGAACGAACTCTTTCCTATACTAAATAGGCCTATACTAGTTAATGATATAGTAATGATATGATTTAACTGATACCTAAATCCGGGTTGCAGCGGTAGCTAGCAACCTAGTAAGAGACGATCACGTCCAATGTTAATAAATGTAAAAACCCATAGTTCCTAAAAAAGGAGTCAGATCAAAACAAAAATCCGGGTTGCAGTGGTAGCTAGCAACCTAGTAAGAGACGATCACGTCCAATGTTAAGAAATATAAAAACCCATAGTTCCTAACAAAGGAGTCAGATCAAAACAAAAAGTACACCATTGGAACCGCCTTGTCCGAAACCCCTGTATAGGAAACTTTCTGTCCCTTGGCTTGAACAGCAAGGGAAATATATTGGCTTGAAAATCAAGAAAATTGACTTTAACCACCTTATTCTCCCCAAACGGGATATTTTTTTCTTTTTTCTTTTTTTTTTCTTTTCCACAGATAGCTTGGCACTGGAACATCGTATAGGGTTGTTAAATAGCTCATTTTAAAGGAAATTAATTGTGTTAAAAATATATAGTAACTAAAATAAATTATTTATAAAAGAGAATAAATTTTTCCACCAAAAACTGCATTTTTGATGTCTTTTCACACTGCAGTCTTTCAAACATAATCGTATACCAGCGGTAAGATTTGAACCCACTCCTCCGAAGAGACTGGTGGCTAACACCAGTGTCTTGGACCACTCGGCCAGGCTGCCTCTCATAAATAAATATATATGTGAATTTGGGTTGCAGCAGTAGCTAGCAACCTAGTAAGAGACAATCATTATAATAAAGATCGAACTCTTCCCTATACTAACTTGCATAGGCAACTTCACTATAGTGAAGATTACAGTATTTATATTATACATCATTATAAATTATAAAAGGTTCGAATGTTCGAAGATTATAGAGTTAAAAATTTTCCCACACCGGGAATCGAACCCGGTTCTCGTAAGTGAAAGTTAACTATCCTAGCCACTAGACCAAATGCGACCACAAAGAAGTATGATTTAAGAACCATATGCATATTATTATTTCACCATACCAATTATAATAAGGCCAATACAAGATCGTCGAATTGCAACCTTACTTTTGACACATCAGTTAAATCTTCATCAGACTTAAAAATTGTTTTGCTAGTTTTGCAGTAAAGAATTACATTAAAAGACGATCACTGAAATAACAAACCATTCCATACATTGGACTTAGTTAGCTACTTGATTGTTTGAGTTTCGTCTCTTACTATTTAAAAGAAGAAAAAGCCGTAGGCTTTTTCCTGTTTGTATTTATAGTTAAAAAACGAACTCAAGTCCAAAGAAACTGAACACTGTGGTTCATTCATATTATCTTCATTATTTTAGCTAGAATGTAAATAAACAAGTTTCTTTTTTAAATTTTAAATTGAAAAGATAGTGCATATAATTCAACTTATTAAAAGTTCTCCCCGACGGGGAATCGAACCCCCGTCTCCCAGGTAACAAGTGGCCATACTTACCATTAGACTATCGAACACTTATAAAATAAAAGTTACATATAAGATATGATAACAATTTTTTAATCCGGGTTACGTAAAGGCTCGATCATCAAATTTTTACATTAAAGAACGAACTTTAGTCCATATCCGGGTTGCAGCGTTAGCTAGCAACCTAGTAAGAGACGATCACGTCCAATGTTAAGAAATATAAAAACCCCTAACTCCTAAAAAAGGAGTCAGATCAAAACAAAAAGTACACCATTAGAACCACCTGGTCCGAAACCCCTGTATAGTAAAATTTCTGTCCCTTGACTAGAACAGCAAGGGAAATATATTGGCTTGAAAATCAAGAAAAGTGGCAACTACTACAACATTCTGCCTAAACGGGATATTTTTTTCTCTTTTCTTTGTTTCCAGAGATAGCTTGGCACTGGAACATCGTAGAGGGTTGTTCAATAGCTCATTTTAAAGGAAATTAATTGGGTTAAAAACCTTTTGTAACTAAAATAAATTATTTCTGAAAGAGAATAAATTTTTCCACCAAAAACTGCATTTTTGATGTCTTTTCACACTGTTAGAGACGATCAGTCCAATGCTAAGAAATATAACAAAACTCCTAAAAATTGAGTCAAATCAAAACAAAAGTACATCATTAGAATTACCTTGTCTGAAACCCTACTAGATAAATATTGAATGTCGTCATAGTTTTATATTAGAGCTATGACGTGAATAGAAAACACGAAATTATATTGTTGTTTCTGAAGACGTCATGAAATAATATTATTGCGCTATGACGTCATCATGAAATAAAATAATTACGCCGTGACGTCATAATTACTATATAAGAAGCGTAAGAACTGTAAATGTTCTCATTCATAATTACATAATGGTTTCAATCAAGCAAGCTGCACGCAAGTTGAAAAAACAGTACTACACAAACAACAGAGATAGTATCTTGAAAATAAAAAAGCAAAGGTATTCACCCAACCAGGCGTATCGAGAAGTAATCAAACATTACAGTAAAGAACGATCTCTCGTCCATATTCGGGTTGCAGCGGTAGCTAGCAACCTAGTAAGAGACGATCACGTCCAATGTTAAGAAATATAAAAACCCATAGTTCCTAAGAATGGAGTCAGATCAAAACCACGTTACCACGTGGTTTCGTACCACGTTATTCTCCCCAAACGGGATATTTTTTTCTCTTTTCTCTTTTCTTTGTTTCCAGAGATAGCTTGGGACTGGAACATCCTAGAGGGTTGTTCAATAGCTCATTTTAAAGGAAATTAATTGGGTTAAAAACCTTTAGTAACTAAAATAAATTATTTCTAAAAGAGAATAAATTTTTCCACCAAAAACTGCATTTTGATGTCTTTTCACACTGCAGTCTTTCAAACATAATCGTATACCAGCGGTAAGAATTGAATTATAATAAAGAACGACCTCTTGCTTATACTAAATTTTATACGCCACTTAATTAAAGTATAGGTTAGTACAGTTATTATATTTAAGGTCAATATATTAAAATTTTCCACTAAAAGACGGTCATTGGAATAAAAACCCAATACATACATTTGATTTAGTTAGTTACTTGATTGTTTGGGGCTAGTCTCTTACTATTTCAAAGAAGAAAAAGCCGTAGGCTTTTTCCTGTTTGTAATCAATTAGAAAGAGTTCTACCTTTAATCCGGGTTGCAGCGGTAGCTAACAACCTAGTAAGAGACGATCACGTCCAATCTTAAGAAATATAAAAACCCATAGCTCCTAAAAAAAGGAGTCAGATCAAAACAAAAAGTACACCATTAGAACCGCCTTGTCCGAAACCCCTTTATAGGAAACTTTATGTCCCTTGGCTTGAACAGCAAGGGAAATATATTGGCTTGAAAATCAAGAAAATTGACTTTAACCACGTTATTCTCCCCAAACGGGATATTTTTTTTCTCTTTTCTTTGTATCCAGAGATAGCTTGGCACTGGAACATCGTAGAGGGTTGTTCAATAGCTCATCCTAAAGGAAATTAATTGGGTTAAAAATCTATTATAATAAAGAACGAAGTCTTTTCTATACTAACTTGCAGGGACAACTTAACTAGAGTTAAGATTACAGTATTTAAGTTATGACCAAGCAAAATGTACGAGAAAAAACTGCAAAACTTTGTAAACTGCAAAAATATTTAGGATGTCTTAGTAACAATTCCACTCTATGAAAAGTAACTAGATACTTTCCTACAAATGCTTAAATAAGCTTTATTTAATCTTAATATTTAAACAACTCGATGCAATATTATTATTATTAAATACCAAAAATATTTGTAATTACCACTTTTATGGTTTCAGTTGATTTTCCAGTAAAAAAGGCTTCAAATGAGAGGAAAGAAGACACTGTTTCTCATTCTGGCAATCAATTCTAATAATGAGGAAAATGGTGAGGGCCAAGAGAAAAAATAAGTAAATCAGCATATTCTGACTAATGAGGACAGACTGAAGATATTTTTACAGAGGCAGAAGAAAATTTAACACAGGAGTTTCTGCCTCCTAGTTCTCTACCTGAAAATTTAACGAAAGCGCAATATATTAAGGAATCATTCCTTTATTCGATATTGATCTCTTACTACAGGCGGATTTGAACCCGCAAACCTCCAATCATGAAGCACACTTTCATCCATTGTGCTCTAGTAAGGTATTCATTTATTTGATTCTTCCACAAAACTGTGTATATACTTATAAATAAATTTTGATGAACGTATTGTAATGGCAATCTTTGGCACTTTTCAATTAAATAGTTTTAAATTAGAGTATAGATAATCCGGGTTGCAGCGGTAGCTAGCAACCTAGATAGAAATCCGGGTTGCAGCGGTAGCTAGCAACCTAGTAGGAAACGATCACGTCCAATGTTAAGAAATATAAAAACCCATAGCTCCTAAAACAGGAGTCAGATCTAGTAAGAGATGATCACATCCCAAACTAAGAAATAGAACAGCCAATAACTTTTATAAATAGAGTCAAGTTGAAACACACAAAATACTATTAAAACCACCCTGTCCAAAACCTGTATAAGGGAAACATACAGTAACTTGGCTTGAACAACAAGGAAAATCCATTAGCTTGAAAAACTACAAAAGTGGATTTAGCAGAATATTTCGCATTGACAGCATATTTGTTTTTTCTTTTTCCGGGTTGCAGCGGTAGCTAGCAACCTAGTAAGAGACGATCACGTCCAATGTTAAGAAATATAAAAACCCCTAACTCCTAAAAACAGAGTCAGATCAAAACAAAAAGTACACCATTAGAACCGCCTTGTCCGAAAACCCTATAACGGAAACTTACCGCCCTGCGGCTTGAATAACAAAGAAAATATATTGGCTTGATAATCAAGAAAATTGACTTTAACCACGTTATTCTCCGCAAACGGGATATTTTTTTCTTTCTTTCTTTTCCACAGATAGCTTGGCACTGGAACATCGTAGAGAGTTGTTCAATGGCTCATTTTAAAGGAAATCTCTAGATCTAGCGCTATTTTTACTTAATTTTTTTTTTAAATTAATTTTTTTTTACGAAAAACTTAATTTTTTATATACAATATTAATCAATGACGTCATAGTCTTTGGATGTAGTTAGTACATAAAGTCTGGATCATCGAATTAAAGTTGAAACTAAGTAAAGAACAATTATGCATCCATATATTCACAGTGATGTATAAAATTTCCCATTACATCTGTAAACTGTTCCACAGTTACCGGTTCATACCTTGGAAGCTTTTCACTAAACATGCAACATTTCTTTTGGATATTACTATGAGGTTTTGCGAAAGCATCTCTAGCTGACTTTTCAACAAAATCCATTCTTTCAGAGATAATTTTAATCTTTAATTTTGAATATTTTTCGTAATCCCGGTAAAACATTCGTAAAATTTTTCTAAATTTACTAAGATCAGCCAGCATTGTTGCCATGTTTTTGGACTTCTGAATATAATTTTAAATTTTGCCCTTATGCGTTCTTTGCAGCTTGTGTAAACTGCAAAATATCCATGGTATCCGAGCAATAGTTTGAATATTTCAATTTAAGCTAGAAAAATACCTTAAAATGTTAAAATTAGTTTTATTTTTGGTTAGGTTCTAACTACCCGATGTGGAATTTACTATGTATTTTCAGACCAAAAAATTCAATTTTTTAATACATTTCATTTTTCAGTTTTGAATCACTAAAGTTATTATGTAAACTGCAAAAATATTTATGATATATGAGCAATAATTTTAATCTTTTAATTCAAACTAACAAAATACCTGAAAATTTAAAAATTAGTTTTATTTTTTGTTAGGTTATGGGTACATGAAACGAGTCTTGAAAAGTTTCAATTAGATAAGAATATTATTTCTTGTTTTGTAATAAGATCCGGGTTGCAGCGGTAGCTAGCAACCTAGTAAGAGACGATCACGTCCAATGTTAAGAAATATAAAAACCCATAGTTCTTAAAAAAAGAGTCAGATCAAAACAAAAAGTACACCATTAGAACCGCCTTGTCCGAAACCCCTGCATAGTAAAATTTCTGTCCCTTGGCTTGAACAGTAAGGGAAATATATTGGCTTGAAAATCAAGAAAAGTGGCAGCTACTACAACATTCTGCCTAAACGGGATATTTTTTTCTTTTTTTCTTTTTTTTTTTCTTTTGTATCCAGAGATAGCTTGGCACTGGAACATCGTAGAGGGTTGTTCAATAGCTCATTTTAAAGGAATTATAATAAAGAACGACCTCTTGCCTATACTAAATTATATAGTTATAATAAAGAGTATGTTAGTAAATCACTGAAATAACAAACCATTCCATACATTGGACTTAGTTAGCTACTTGATTGTTTGAGTTTCGTCTCTTACTATTTAAAAGAATCCTGTTTGTATTTATAGTTAAAAAAAGAACTCAAGCCCAAAGAAACTGAACCCTGTGGTTCCTTCATATTATCTTCATTATTTTAGCTAGATCCGGGTTGCAGAGGTAGCTAGCAACCTAGTAAGAGACGATCACGTCCAATGCTAAGAAATATAAAAACCCATAGTTCTTAAAAAAAGAGTCAGATCAAAACAAAAAGTACACCATTAGAACCGCCTTGTCCGAAACCCCTGCATAGTAAATATAATAAAGAACGACCTCTTGCCTATACTAAATTATATAGTTATAATAAAGAGTATGTTAGTAAATCACTGAAATAACAAACCATTCCATACATTGGACTTAGTTACATAAAGGCTCGATCATCCAATTTAAGCTGAAACTAAGTAAAGGACAATTATGCCTCCATAGAGACTAACTATGAATTCAAGCTTTGGTCTTCGAAGTTCATAAATAGTTGCGAAATTTCACGCGGAATTATATCATATGTACCGTGACACACAAAATCAAAGGAAATTTCTGATATTTTAAGTGCTTTCAAGAGAAGGATTCTCTTCGTAGTTATAGATAATTTTATTGAAAAATTGAAGCTGGCATGTGACTTTAAGCCAAGATTCCCCAGTGACCAGCAGAGCCTATCAATGTTGGTTTGTCAATAGACTTCGTTTTCAAGTTTTGAACTAGGGTCGGGAAAAATTCTGTTAGAAGTAACTCGCCGTATTTAATTTATCATATTTAAGATTTTGAATCTTAGGACGTGTTCTTCAATCAAAATATCTTAAGGGAATGGGACCTAAGGGAATTGTCCTTCCACTCCCTAAAGACATTCTGTTCTAGAGGTAGCCCAAAATAAAATCTGCCAAGATAATTTGATCAGTAGATGTGACCTTAAAGGGCATAAGTCTCAAAGGATATACCATAAGACTTACTCTATTTGGGAAAAAATTTTGAAATTGCTAGAGTGAATTGTTTACCCTCTAGAGCAGCTTAGCTGTGCACATATTAAATCATACTAAGTGACTTGGAATGCTTATACTAGCCACATTAAGTTTGTTTGCAGTCCTATTCTACGCATGTTTGATCCGTTGGTGAATTTCGCTTTTGGAGGAACTTCACACTTCCAAAATTATATATTATCTTCCTTCTCTTTAAATAGGCCGGTATTTTATATAGATGCATTGAAACAGGTTTTTAAAAAAAAGCAAAAAAAAAAACAACTGTCAAATGAGGAAGAGTTGCTGTTTGAACCTGATTCAGGAATCGTATCTGTCATTTTGGCTAATTGTTTTGGTGCAATTTAATCACTAAAGCAAATTATGGTAAATTTAGAAAAAAAAAAAACTAAAAAGACTTTTAAAGAAGACCCACATTCAAATTGTATTAGCTACAATTATTATGCAAATTATGAAGCATGAATGATTAATTTCACTTTTTTTCCAAATGCTGGTGCTGTCAGTATAATAGACAAGTTCGTAAAAAATGATTATAACCATAAATGACGTCATATTAAAACTTTAAAATCAAGTTTATGTTGAGGATCCCTTTTGTATTTTCGTGATGACGTCATTTGTCATGACGTCTTTTACCATATAAAAAGAAGCATAAACTTAATTCACCTTAGTATAGAAATTAAATAGCAAGCAAAACAGTTATAAGTGTAATGTTGACAAGATCAGAAAAAGATGAAAATCCTCAAGGATTGAATGGCCAAGATTCTTCAGGTGTTTTAAAAGATGCTGAAGAAAGTGGAATGGACTCAAGGAATGACAAGATTGGTATTGCCTTCCAGGCTGGCAAGAATAAGATAAAAAAGAATGCAACCAGACGAGAAGGAACCCTCTCCACAAAACCTAGTGAAAGTAATAACTCTAGTAAGCAAGAGCCTAGGCGTAGTTACAGCAGAAGTCCTCAGAGAGCAAGTCATCAGCTCAAACGTGAACAAAAGAGTGCAGGTGATCTTGACATTAAAGAAATAGTGAGCAAGATGTCAAGCGGCTTAATACGACGGGGCATAAGATTGGGGTTCCATGTAGACGGAAACGATTTCGACGAAGCCCAAAATTTTCTATTCGAATTAACGGGAGATTTCAGCTTAGCGCCACCAGAATTACAAGAGATCACTAAACAAAACAAATACCAAAGTAAATTCATAGTGGAAGAAGGTTTCATGAGTCAACTGATGACAAAATACAGCCTCGACCTAGAAATTCAGGGTGTTTCAGCAGGTATCAACCCTGGTTACGAAAGCCAAGCATCTTCACTGACGCAGAGTAAAGGAGCAGATTATATTAAGGAATCATTCCTTTATTCGATATTGATCCCTTACTACAGGCGGATTTGAAACCGCAAACCTCTAATTATGAGACACAGTTTTATCCATTGTGCTGTAGTAAGGTATTCAATGATTTGATTTTTCCACAAAACTGTGTATATATAGATACACATAGATTTTGATAAATATAGGATAAATAGATATAGGATAAATAGATTTTGATAAATGTACTCTAATGGCAATATTCAATTGAATCGTTTTAATTACATAAAGGACCGATACATCTCATCATAATTGGTGTTTGTCAATTATTACATTAAAAGAGGATAATTGGAATAAAATATAATAAAGAACGACCTCTTGCCTATACTAGATTTTATAGACCACTTAACTATAGTATAGGCTAGTACAGTTATATTTACTGTAGTCTTTTCAAAGATATTTGAATTTTGAAGCAATCAAACAGTTCATGGTAACGATACATAAAGGCTCGATCATCGAATAAAGCTGAAACTAACTAAAGGACAATTATGCCTCCATATATCCACAGTGATGTCTAGAAATACCTTAAAATTTTAAAATTAGTTTTATTTTTGGTTATGTTCTAACTACCCGACATGGGATTTAATATGTATTTCCAGACCAAAAAATTCAATTTTTTTATATATCTTATTTTTCAGTTTAGAATCGCTAAAGTTATTATGTAAACTGCAAAATTATTTATGATCTCTGAGCAATACTTTTAATCGTATCGAAGCGTATCGAGATGCAAAAATTGATAGTGACATATAAAAAAGAAAGACCTCTTGCCTATACTAAATTTTATAGGCCACTTAACAATAGTACAGGTTAGTAAAGTTTACATGAAGGACTGACTAATTTAATTTTTTATTGTAAAGAACGAATTCAAGGCCATAGTAGCTAATTTGGTTTGAAAATTTTATAATAAAGAACGACCTCTTGCCTTTGCTAATTTTTACACGCTACTTAATTATAGTATAGTCCGGGATGCAGCAGTAGCTAGCAACCTAGTAAGAGACGATCACGCCCCATAGTAAATACTAAAGTAACCCATAACTCCTGAAAAGAGAGTCAGATCAAAACAAAAAGTACACCATTAGAACCCTCTGATCCCAAGGACCTATAAATCCGGGTTGCAGCGGTAGCTAGCAACCTAGTAAGAGACGATCACGTCCAATGTTAAGAAATATAAAAACCCCTAACTCCTAGAAAAATAGTCAGATCAAAACAAAAAGTACACCATTAGAATTGCCTTGTCCGAAACCCATATAAAGGAAACTTAATACCCTTTGGCTTGAATAACAAAGAAAATATATTGGCTTGAAAATCAAGAAAATTGACTTTAACCACGTTATTCTGCACAAACGGGATATTTTTTTCTTTCTTTTGTTTCCAGAGATAGCTTGGCACTGGAACATCGTAGAGAGTTGTTCAATGGCTTATTTTAAAGGAAATCTCTAGATCTAGCGGCTTTTGCACTTAATTTTTTTATTAATTATTTTTCACGAAAAACTTAATTTTGTATATACAATATTGATCAATGACGTCATAGTCGTTGGACGTAGTACATAAAGGCTCGATCATCGAATTTAAGCTGAAACTAAGTAAAGGACAATTATGCCTCCATATATTCACAGTTATGTATAAGATTTCCCATTACATCTGTAAACTGTTCCACAGTTGCCGGTCCATACCTTGGAAGCTTTTCACTAAATTTACAGTAAAGACCGATCTGTAGCCCGTAGTAACTGAATATCCGGGTTGCACCGTATTATAATAATACAAAAAAGGAACTCTAACTTATATTAAATGGAGTATTTACAGTTTACATTAAAAGACGATAATTGGAATAACATTGTATACATTGAACTTACTTAACTACTTGATTGTTTGAGGTTCGTATCTTACTATTTCAAAGAAGAAAAAGCCTTAGGCTTTTTCCTGTTTGTCATTAGGTTTTACATTAAAGAATGAACTTTAGTCCAGTATCCGGGTTGCAGCGGTATCCGGGTTGCAGCGGTAGCTAGCAACCTAGTAAGAGATACAATAAAGGACGAACTATAGCCCAAAGTAACTGGTATCCGGGTTGCGGTGGTAGCGAGCAACCTAGTATTACATTAAAGAACCATCTGTAGTCCATAGTAACCAAAGTGTTATAAGGAATCAGTATATGTATGATGATGCAAAATATATTTATTTTTAAATAATTCAATCCGGGTTTCAGCGGTAGCTAGCAACCTAGTAAGATTTACAATAAGGAACAAACTGTAACCCAGTGTACAGCTAGGTAAAGCTAGTTGCAGCGGTAGCTAGGAAAATTTATAGAGAAGCAACAATTAAGCAAGCTAGACAAAAGAGCAAGGAACGCTATGATAATGATGAAAATTACAGAGAAGCAACAATTTTTATAATAAAAATTACATAAAGGCTCGATCATCGAATTTAAGCTGAAACTAAGTAAAGGACAATTATGCCTCCATATATTCACAGTGATGTATAAGATTTCCCATTACATCTGTAAACTGTTCCACAGTTGCCGGTCCTATAATAAAGAACGACTTCTTGCCTATACTAAATTTTATACGCCACTTAATTATAGTATAGATTAGTAATTCAACAGATAGCATGGTACTGGAACATCGTAGAGAGTTGTTCAATGACTCATTTTAAAGGAAATTAATGGGGTGAAAAACATTTTGTATTTAAAATAAATTATTTTTATTACATTCAGAAATTTTAATTATGTTCCTTAAGAAATCATCATAAGTAAAAATTTCCAATACAGAAATTGAACTCAAGAATACTGGGTGAAAGCTATCCCAACCTCTAGACAATATAAAATATATTATCCGGGTTGCAGCGGTAGCTAGCAACCTAGTATGAGACGATCATGTCCAATGTTAATAAATATAAAAACCCATAGTTCCTAAAAAAGGAGTCAGATCAAAACAAAAAGTATACCAGTAGAACCGCCTTGTCCAAAACCCATGTATAGTAAACTTTCTGTCCCTTGGCTTGAACAGTAATCCGGGTTGCAGCGGTAGCTAGCAACCTAGTAAGAGACGATCACGTCCAATGTTAAGAAATATAAAAACCCCTAACTCCTAGAAAAATAGTCAGATCAAAACAAAAGTACACCATTAGAACCGCCTTGTCCGAAACCCCTATAAAGGAAACTTACCACCCTTTGGCTTGAATAACAAAGAAAATATATTGGCTTGAAAATCAAAAAAATTGACTTTAACCACGTTATTCTGCACAAACGGGATATTTTTTTCTTTCTTTTGTTTCCAGAGATAGCTTGGCACTGGAACATCGTAGAGAGTTGTTCAATGGCTCATTTTAAAGGAAATCTCTAGATCTAGCGCCTTTTGCACTTAATTTTTTTTATTAATTATTTTTCACGAAAAACTTAATTTTGTATATACAATATTGATCAATGACGTCATAGTCGTTGGATGTAGTACATAAAGGCTCGATCATCGAATTTAAGCTGAAACTAAGTAAAGGACAATTATGCCTCCATATATTCACAGTGATGTATAAGATTTCCCATTACATCTGTAAACCGTTCCACAGTTGCCGGTCCATACCTTGGAAGCTTTTCACTAAACATGCAACATTTCTTTTGGATATTACTATGAAGTTTTACGAAAGCATCTCTAGCTGACTTTTCAACAAAATCTATTCTTTCAGAGATAATTTTAATCTTTAATTTTGAATATTTTTCGTAATCCCGGTAAAACATTCGTAAAATTTTTCTCAGTTTACAAAGATCAGCCTGTGCGTTCTTTGCAGCTTGTGTAAACTGCAAAAATATCCATGGTATCCGAGCAATAGTTTGAATATTTCAATACAAGCTGGAAAAATACCTTAAAATGTTAAAATTAGTTCTATTTTTGGTTAGGTTCTAACTACCCAATGTGGGATTGACTATGTATTTTCAGACCAAAAAATTACATTTTTTAATATATATTTTATTTTTCAGTTTATATAATAAAGAACGACCTCTTGCCTATACTAAATTTTATACGCCACTTAATTATAGTATAGGTTAGTACTTAAACAGATAGCAAGGCACTGGAACATCGTAGAGAGTTGTTCAATGGCTCATTTTAAAGGAAATTAATGGGGTTAAAAACCTTTTGTAATTAAAACAAATTATTTTTATTACATTAAGAAATTTTAATTATGTTCCTTAAGAAATCATCATAAGTAAAAATTTCCCAAACAGAAATTGAACTCAAGCCTACTGGGTGAGAGCTATCCCAACCTCTAGACCATATAGGATATATTAAAATATCCGATTAATGAAGTTTATGTTAAAGAACAAATTATAATCCTAGTTCGCTGCCTGATTATTTGAGGATCGTCTCTTGCTATTCCAAAGAAGAAAAAGCCGTAGG
>NW_028300640.1:0-5000 GCF_049724085.1 Artemia sp. Qi Xiang Cuo
TGGTTTAACTTGTCAAAGTTACATTTTATTGATTTTTCAAATTTCATTTTGAATTTTTTTAGTTGAAATGAAAGAGTTGGATTATTTCAGTAGTGTTTTCTTGTGGTTTTAATTGTCACAGTTACATTTTCTTGATTTTTTAAATTTTCATTTTAATTTCTTTCGTTGAAATGCAAGAGTTGGAATATTTCAGAAGTGTTTTGTCGTGATTTACCATGTCACATTTAAATTTTATTGATTTTTTCAAAGGTCATTTTGAATTTATTTAGTTGAAATTCATGAATCGGATTATTTCAGATGTATATTTTTTTGGTTTACCTTGTCACAGTTAAATTCTCTTGATTTTTCAAAGTTCATTTTGATTGTATTTAGTTGAAATGAAAGATTTGTATTATTTCAGATGTGTTTGGTCGTGAGTGACCTTGTAAAATTTACAGTTTATTATTTTATCAAAGTTAATTTTTAATTTCTTTATTTTAAATGAACGAGTTGAAATAATTACTAAGTGTTTGAACGTGTTTTAAATTGTCAGAGCTACATTTTTTTGATTTTTCTAAGATCATTTTTACTTTATTTCGTTGTAAAGCATATGTTTTACTATTTCAGTAGTTTTTGGTTATATGTTACCTTGTAACATTTACATGTTCTAGATATTTAAAAGAAAGTTTTAATTTATATATTTTATCTTAAGTAGATTGAATATTTAAGTAGTGTTTTGTTGTGGTATAAAGTTCCAAAGTTATACATTCATTATTTTTAAAATGTAATTTTGAATTTATGTTTTTGTAGTTAAAGAGTTGTACTAATTCACTAGTTTTTGTTTATGGTTTAGATTGTCGGGGATACATTTTCTAGATTTTAAAAATTCATTTTGATTTTATATCTTTTAAATTAAATAGTTTTACTATTGAATTATGGGTAGGGAGTAGATTACAATGTCACAGGGAAATTTTCATTCTACTTATAAATTCATATTGCATTTATTTATTTTTGATTAACGAGTTGGAATCTTGAAGTAGTGTGTTTTTGTGGTTTACCGTGTCACAGTTACAATATCGAGTTTTTTCAAGGTTATTTTTTAATTTCTATCGTTGACATGCACGAGTTGGACTATTTCTCGAGTGGGTGGTTGGGGTTTAACTTGTAACATGTACAAACATGTATACACATGTACACACAGGTGCTTATCATGAGCGCTCATGATAAGTTAACATAACCCTTTCCGGTGAGTGTGGTTAGGTTAGACTAGATTCAGTTAGGTTAGATTAGACTATGGTAGGTTAGCCTACGTACTCTTCACATAGGGTAGCTTAGGCTAGGTGAGAGACAAGAAAAAAGTTAGGTGTATGATTAGGTTAGGTTAGGTTAGAGTAGGCTAGGTTAGGTTAAGTTCGGTAAGGCGAGGTTAGGCTTCGAACGCGCGCGTCCGTAGGCTAACCTAGGCGAAACTAACTTAACCTAACCTAGCCTAATCTAACCTAACCTAACCTAATCATAAACCTAACTTTTCGCATGTCTCTCACCTAACCTAAGCTAACCTAAGTGAAGCGTATGTAGGCTAACCGAACCGCGTCTAATCTAACCTCACTGAATCTAGTCTCACCTAACCAAACTCATCGAAAATGGTTATGTTAACTTATCATGAGCGCTCATGATAAGCACATGTGTGTACATTTGTATACATGTGTGTACATGTTACACGATAAACCACACACGTCCACTATTGAAATATTCCAAATCGTGCATTTCAAAGAAAGAACTTCAAAATGAAATGTGAAAAATCAATAGACTGTAACTGTGGCACTGTAAACCACACCAACCCACTACTTGAATAGTCAAAATCTTGAATTTAAAATAAAGAAATTCAAAAGAAATTTTTAAGAATAAAAAAATTTTAAATTGTAAAAGTAAAACGACGCCAAACCACGACTGAAATAGTCAAACACGTTCATTAAAAATAAATAAATTAAAATTGACTTTTAAAAATCTATAAAATTTAAATTTGACAAGGTAATACATAACCAAACGCTCGTTATAAATTCAAACTCGTTCAATTAAAATAAATAAATTAAATAATAAATATTAAAAATCAAGCAAATGTAAAATTTATACTTTATACAATCAAAAGTCACTATTTAAATAGTCAAACTAATTATTTTCAACTAAATAAGTTCAAATGATCATTTAAAAATCTCTAATATGTAGCTGTGACACGGTAACATATAACCAAACACGTCTGAAATATTACAGCTCATTCATTTAAGCGAAATTAATTAAAAATTCGCTTTGAAATATGAATCATCTGTAGATGTGACAATGTAAACCACGACCAAACACTACTGAATTATTTAAAATCGTTAATTTAAATTAAATAAATTCAAAATGAACTTTGAAAAATCAAGAGACTGTAACTGTTACAGTTTCAAACCATACCAAACACTTCTGAAATATTTCAACTCTTTATTTTAAACTAAAGAAATTAGAAATTAAATTTTAAAAATAAAAAGAATTTAACTGGGAAAATTTAAAACATAACAAGACACTTCTTAAATAAAAAAATTATGTAATGTAAAATAAATAAGATAAAAATTTAAATTTAAAAAAAAAATACAATTTAACTGTTTAAATTAAAAAACTAAAAAGACATAAATGAAATAATCAATTTCATGCATTAAAACTAAATAACTTAAAATTAAAATTTTAAAAATAATTAAAATTTAACTTTTAAAATTTAGAAAAAATGTAAAACAATAATTAAAAATTCAAACTCGTGATTTTACACTAAAGAAATTAAAAATTAACTTTTTAGAGTAATTAAATTTTAACTTTTACAAGTTAAACAACAAAACAAACCGCCAGAAATAGAAAAACTCGTGAAAGTAAACGACGGAAATTAAAAATTAAAGTTTAAAACTAACTAACATCTAACTTTGACAATTAAAAACACAAACAAACAGTACTGAATTAGTCAAACTTTTTAATTTCAATGAAAGAAATTCAAACTTATCATGGAAACATCAAGAAAATTTAAATTAGACAAGTTAAAACACACCAAACCTCTCCTGAAATAGTAAAACTCGATAATTTCAACTAAAGAAATTCAAAATTAACAGATTAAAATAATTATCATACATAATTGAATATTTAAACAAATACCACTCAATGATGAAATAGTAAAACTCATTAATTTAAAATATAGAAATTCAAAATGATCATTTTAAAAACGGGAGAATGTACATTTGACAATTTGAACAATAAAAAAACACACCATTAAAAATCAAACTCTATCATTACAACGAAATGAATTCAATAAGTACATTGAAAAATCAAGAAAATGTATCTTTGACAATTTAAACCACTAACAAACAAAACTGAAATATTACATCTCATTCATTTCAATTAAATAAATTAAATATTAAATTTTAAAAATCAAGAAAATTTATCTTTGACATTGTAAAACACATGCAAACACTACCGAAAGAGTAAAACTCATGCATTTCAATTAAATAAATTAAAAAAAAAAATCAAAACATAACTAAAAGTTATATGTGAAACGTGAAACCAAAAACATAAACAATTGAAATATTCCAACGATTGCATTTCAACGAAAGAAATTCAAAAATAACATTGAAAAATCAAGAAAATGTAACTTTTACTAGTTATACAATAACAATAATATTGTTAAATAGTAATACTATTTCATTTAAACGATTGAATTTAAAAATGAAAATTGAAGAATCAATAATATGTAACTTCGACCATGTAAACAACGCCCAAACACTTCTGAAATATTCCAAATCTTGCATTTAAAATAAATAAAATCAAAATATAAAATGTATAATCAATAAAATGAAACTGTGACAATGTAAACAACAAACAAACACTAATGAAATAGTCCAACTCTGTCATTTAAAATATGGAACTTAAAAATTAAATTTGAAAAATAAAGAAAATGTAAATTTTACAAGTTAAACCACAACCAAACACTACTTAAATAGTCAAAATCTTGCATTTCAACTAAATAAATTAAAATTTACATTAAAAAATAAAAACAATGAAACAGGGTTCAGCTAAACCACGTCCAAACACTAAAGAAAAAGTACAAATATTTCATTTCAAATTAATAAATTCTAAATTATATATTTAAATTCAAGAAATTTTAACTGTGACACTGTACAAAATTAACAAACACTAATGAAATAGTCAAACTCTTGCCTTTAAAAGAAAGAAATTAAAAATGATCTTTGAAAAAACACGAACATGTAATATTGACAAGGTAAATCACGAAAAAACACTACTGAACTAGTCCAATTCTTGCATTTCAACGAAATAAATTAAAAATAAACTAATAAAAATCAAGAAAATTTAACTGTGACATGGTAAACAACTGTCAAACACTACTGAAATATTTCAACTCTTGAATTTCAAATAAATAAATTCAAAATGAAATTTGTAAATTAAAGAAAATGTACGTGTGAAAATTTACACCTCAACAAAACACTCATTAAATATTCAAACTCATTTATTTCAATTAAAGAAATTCAAATTAACTTAGAAACATCAATAAAATTTAAATGTGACAAGGTAACCCACAATCACACAATACTTAAATATTCAAAATCTTTAATTTCAATTAATTAAATAAAAATTAACTTTGAAAAATCATGAAAATGTAACTTTGACCATGTAAACCTCAAGCAAACAATACTTAAATATTCAATCTCTTTCTTTTCAAATACAGAAATTCAAATTGTACTTTG
This sequence comes from Artemia sp. Qi Xiang Cuo, assembly GCF_049724085.1. Taxonomy (NCBI): domain Eukaryota; kingdom Metazoa; phylum Arthropoda; class Branchiopoda; order Anostraca; family Artemiidae; genus Artemia; species Artemia sp. Qi Xiang Cuo. Next base: position 4,761 of record NW_028300640.1, read on the forward strand.
AAAAATCACGAACATGTAACTGTGACAAGTTAAACCACAACCAAACACTCCTGAAATAATCCATATCTATCATTTAAAATAAATAAATTAAAAATGAACTTTGAAACATCAAGAAAATGTAACTGTGAAAATGTAAACCACAACCAAACGCTACTGAAATAATCCATCTCTTGCATTTCTACGTAAGAAATTAAAAATGAAATTAAAACAATCAAGAAATGTAACTGTGATAAGGTAAAC
>NW_028300641.1:0-50560 GCF_049724085.1 Artemia sp. Qi Xiang Cuo
GAATTTACATCTGTGTCGTTCTTAAGTAGTAATTATGACGTCACGGCGTAATGATTTTATTGACGTCAAGGCGCAATGATATTATTTCATGACGTCATCAGAAACAACAATATAATTTCGTGTTTTTCTATTCACTTCATAGCTCTAATATAAAGCTACGACATTCATTATTTATCTAGTAGAGTTTCAGACAAGGTAGTTCTAATGATGTACTTTTGTTTTGATCTTACTCTATTTTTAGGACTTTTGTTATATTTCTTAGCATGGGACTGATCGTCTCTTACTAGGTTGCTAGCTACTGCTGCAACCCAAATTCACATATATATTTATTTATGAGAGGCAGCCTGGCCGAGTGGTCCAAGACACTGGTGTTAGCCACCAGTCTCTTCGGAGGCGTGGGTTCAAATCTTACCGCTGGTATACGATTATGTTTGAAAGACTGCAGTGTGAAAAGACATCCAAAATGCAGTTTTGGTGGAAAAATTTATTCTCTTTTAGAAATAATTTATTTTAGTTACTATAGATTTTTAACCCAATTAATTTCCTTTAAAATGAGCTATTGAACAACCCTCTACGATGTTCCAGTGCCAAGCTATCTGTGGAAAAGAAAAAGAAAAAAAAGAAAAAAATATCCCGTTTGGGGAGAATAACGTCGTTAAAGTCAATTTTCTTGATTTTCAAGCCAATATATTTCCCTTGCTGTTCAAGCCAAGGGACAGAAAGTTTCCTATACAGGGGTTTCGGACAAGGCGGTTCTAATGGTGTACTTTTTGTTTTGATCTGACTCCTTTTTTAGGATCTATGGGTTTTTATATTTCTTAACATTGGACGTGATCGTCTCTTACTAGGTTGCTAGCTACCGCTGCAACCCGGATATTCCAATGATCTTCTTTTAATGTAACATATCAGTTATTATGGGAGAGAGATCGTTCTTTACTGTAAAAAACCTACGGCTTTTTCTTCTTTTAAATAGTAAGAGACGAAACTCAAACAATCAAGTAGCTAACTAAGTCCAATGTATGGAATGGTTTGTTATTTCAGTGATCGTCTTTTAATGTAAAATTTTCCAGTGCCAAGCTATCTGTGGAATTACTAACCTATACTATAATTAAGTGGCGTATAAAATTTAGTATAAGCAAGAGGTCGTTCTTTATTAATAAATTCTTTTTTTTCAAAATTAAATTAGTTACTATCGCCTAGAGTTATTTCTTTACCATATCGTAATAATTTGTTTTATAATAATAATTAATTTTGTTAATTACAAAAGGTTTCTATATACAGCAGTTTCCTTTAAAATGAGCCATTACATAGCTCTTTATTATGACCACGAACTGTTTGATTTATTACTTAAGTTACTATGGGTTCAGTTCGTTCCTTATTGTAATATATTTCCCTTGCTGTTCAAGCCAAGGGACAGAATGTTTCCTATACAGGGGTTTCGGACAAGGCGGTTCTAATGGTGTACTTTTTGTTTTGATCTGACTCCTCTGTTAGGAACTATGGGTTTTTATATTTCTTAACATTGGACGTGATCGTCTCTTACTAGGTTGCTAGCTACCGCTGCAACCCGGATCTTACTAGGTTGCTAGCTACCGCTGCAACCCGGATACCGCTGTAACCCTGATAACAAACAGGAAATTATTACAAAACGGAAAAAGCCTACGGCTTTTTCTTCTTTGAAATAGTAAGAGACGAACCTCAAACGATCAAGTAGCTAACTAAGTCCAATGCATGCAATAACTTTTTCTTCCAATGATCGTCTTTTAATGTAACATATCAGTTACTATGGGAGAGAGATCGTTCTCTACTGTAAAAATTTTGACTTTCCTTATATACTAATTATGACGTCACTCTATTCACGTCATAGCTCTAATATAAAACTATGATGACGTTCATTATTTATCTAGTAGGGTTTCAGACAAGGTATTTCTAATGATGTACTTTTGTTTTGATCTGACTCTATTTTTAGGAGTTTTGGGTTTTTATATTTCTTAGCATTGGACTGATCGTCTATTACTAGGTTGCTAGCTACTGCTGCAACCCAAATTCACATATATATTTATTTATGAGAGGCAGCCTGGCCGAGTGGTCCAAGGCACTGGTGTTAGCCACCAGTCTCTTCAGAGGCGTGGGTTCAATTCTTACCGCTGGTATACGATTATGTTTGAAAGACTGCAGTGTGAAAAGACATCAAAAATGCAGTTTTTGGTGGAAAAATTTATTCTCTTTTAGAAATAATTTATTTTAGTTACTATAGATTTTTAACCCAATTAATGTCCTTTAAAATGCGCTATTGAACAACCCTTTACGATGTTCCAGTGCCAAGCTATCTGTGGAAAAGAAAAAAGAAAAAAAAAGAAAAAAAAAGAAAAAAATATCCCGTTTAGGCAGAATGTTATAGTAGCTGCCACTTTTCTTGATTTTCAAGCCAATATTTTTCCCTTGCTGTTCAAGCCAAGGGAAAGAAATTTTACTATGCAGGGGTTGCGGACAAGGCGGTTCTAATGGTGTACTTTTTGTTTTGATCTGACTCTTTTTTTAAGAACTATGGGTTTTTATATTTCTTAACATTGGACGTGATCGTCTCTTACTAGGTTGCTAGCTACCGCTGCAACCCGGATAATCTTTGAACATTTGAACCTTTTATAATTTATAATGATGTATAATATAAATACTGTAATCTTAACTATAGTGAAGTTGGGTATGCAAGTTAGTATAGGGAAGAGTTCGATCTTTATTATAATATAATTTGATCTGACTCTTTTCTCAGGAGTTAGGGGTTTTTATATTCTTAACATTGGACGTGATCGTCTCTTACTAGGTTGCTAGCTACAGCTGCAACCCGGACTATGGACTAAAGTTCGTTCTTTAATGTAATCACGTCAATCATTACATTGTTTATGGTTATTAGTGCACAATCGGTGTTACACATTACGTCATGCCACTTTTAACGTCATATATGATTATTAGTAAACAATCGGTAGAATATTCGCTCTTTATTATAGCCATGGCTTGTTCTTTATTAGGTTTATAATACCGATGAAAATTACATAATCCCCATTTATTTTCTATTTAACATTGGCTAAAAGTCGTTCTTTACTATAAACTAGCAAAACATTTTTAAAGTCTGATGAAGATTTAACTGATGTGTCATAAGTAAGGTTGCAAGTCGACGATTTTGTTTTGGCCTTATTATAATTGGCAGGTGAAATAATAATATGCATATGGTTCTTAAATCATACTTGTCTATGGTCCCATTTGGTCTAGTGACTAGGATAGTTAACTTTCACTTAACAGGCCCGGGTTCGATTCCCGGTGTGGAAAATTTTTAACTCTATAATCTTCGAACAATTTGAACCTTTTATAATTTATAATGATGTATAATATAAATACTGTAATCTTAACTATAGTGAAAATGCCTATGCAAGTTAGTATAGGGAAGAGTTCGATCTTTATTATAATTTTTTTGCTCTCTCAATTATTACTTCTCGATACACCTGGTCGGTTGAATACCTTTGCTTTTTTCTTTTCAAGTTACTATCTCTGTTGTTTGTGTAGTACTCTTTCTTCAACTTGCGTATAGCCTGCTTTGATCTAACCATTATTCTAATCAAGAATGAGAGAATTTTCAGTTTTGACTTTCCTTATATACTAATTATGACGTCACTCTATTCACTTCATAGCTCTAATATAAAACTATGATGATCTTATATAGTAATTATGACGTCACTGCATCAAAAATACAGTTTTTATTGGAAAAATTTATTCTCTTTTTGAAATAATTTATTTTAGTTACTATAGATTTTTAACCCAATTAATTTCCTTTAAAATGAGCTATTGAACAACCCTCTACGATGTTCCAGTGCCAAGCTATCTCTGGATACAAAAAAAAAGAAAAAAATATCCCTTTTGACGAGAATAACGTGGTTAAAGTCAATTTTCTTGATTTTCAAGCCAATATATTTCCATTGCTGTTCAAGCCAAGGGACAGAAAGTTTCCTATACAGGGGTTTCGGACAAGGCGGTTCTAATGGTGTACTTTTTGTTTTGATCTGACTCCTTTTTTAGGAGCTATGGGTTTTTATATTTCTTAACATTGGACGTGATCGTCTCTTACTAGGTTGCTAGCTACCGCTGCAACCCGGATTTAGATATTACGACATGTCACTTATTACGTCATATATGGTTATTAGTAGATAATCGGTAAAATATTCGTTCTTTATTATAATCATATGCATATGGCTCTTAAATCATACTTCTTTATGGTTCCATATGGTCTAGTGGCTAGGATAGTTAACTTTCACTTAACAGGCTCGGGTTCGATTCCCGGTGTGGGAAAATTTTTAACTCTATAATCTTCGAACATTTGAACCTTTTATAATCTATAATGATGTATAATATAAATACTGTAATCTTAACTATAGTGAAGTTGCGTATGCAAGTTAATATAGGGAAGAGTTCGATCTTTATTATAAACATTGGAGGTGATCGTCTCTTACTAGGTTGCTAGCTACCGCTGCAACCCGGATTTGATCTGACTCCTTTTTTAGGAGCTATGGGTTTTTTATTTCTTAACATTGGACGTGATTGTCTCTTACTAGGTTGCTAGCTACTGCTGCAACCCGGAATAGCTACTGCTGCAACGCGGATGTATACAATTATTTCTTATTCCAATGATCGTCTTTTAATGTAACAGTTTCTTTGGACTTGAGTTCGTTTTTTAACTATAAATACAGACAGGAAAAAGCCTACGGCTTTTTCTTCTTTTAAATAGTAAGAGACGAAACTCAAACAATCAAGTAGCTAACTAAGTCCAATGTATGGAATGGTTTTTTATTTCAGTGATCGTCTTTTAATGTAAATTTACTAACCTATACTATAGTTAAGTGGCCTATATAATTTAGTAGAGGCAAGAGGTCGTTCTTTATTATAACCCTTAGAGAACGCAAATAGCTCTGACATCCCTCATTTGGGCTACAGTATAACGAATGCCCATGCTTTCTTGTGTCCCTGTAATTGATTTCACAATAATCCAAGCCGCCAAGGTAGAAATTAACCACTTTGTCAGTTGAAAATTTTAATGCTATATTATTTTCAAGGATATCAAAAAGAATTTGAAATAATTCAATATCCGTCGGATAGAGCTTGCAGATATCAGGGTGACATGGCCAAGTAACCTGCTGCCCAATTTTTGGTTTTGAATGTTTACTCAGATTGTTATAGGTGACTTCAGCCATCATAATTTCCTTGTCAGATCTAGTTTTAGAGCATATTTTTGCAGTTTACATATTAGCTTTAGCTATTCTGAACTGAACTTACAAATTTTTTCTGTTTTATTTTTACTGTGTCAGAACACCAAGATTTTTAGTGGTTGCATATACAAGATCTGCTTGAATAAGAGTTGATAAGTGTATCAGCGTTGAAAAAAATATACACATAGATAGTTTTAATTGAACCTGTAAAGTTCCACATTAAAAAGTCACGAAAGTCTAATAATTTAAAAATAGTTACTTGTTTGTACTTGCATTTATTTAATGACGAATATTTTCTTATGAATTTTCGAAGAAGAACAACTACCTTAAATTGTGTCAAACCTTCACCATGATAAATAGGGACAAATTAAGTGGAAAAAATAAACTTTGTTTTATGCCAAGCTATTGCAACTTGTATATGTGCTTCAGGAAACCAGAATGTAAATTCTATTATAAACTAGTTTTGAATACTCGCAAGGCGCTTCTTTCAAATTTAAAATTAAAGGATTTCGGGTTAACTAGTGAAAATTAGCTGACGTAAAACATACCCAAAGCCTTTTGGTTCATGGTCGTTTTTTCATGTAACCTTTTACGGGGTAAATTTTGTTTTCCGTGTTAATTTTAAGTGGCGATTGTTTAATTTTTGTTTTTTTCAAGTGCCGTTTGTCTGGGTAAGACAGCGCATGTGGCTATTGGAAGGCTGTTGAATATAAAATGCTAAACTAGAGTGGGCCTCGATTTTTGCATCTAGGTAAATGTCATTTATTTAATATATCTCTGGATAAAAAAAAAGAAAAAAAAAAGAAAAAATATCCCGTTTAGGCAGAATGTTGTAGTAGCTGCCACTTTTCTTGATTTTCAAGCCAATATATTTCCCTTGCTGTTCAAGCCAAGGGACAGAAATTTTACTATACAGGGGTTTCGGACAAGGCGGTTCTAATGGTGTACTTTTTGTTTTGATCTGACTCTTTTTTAAAAACTATGGGTTTTTATGTTTCTTAACATTGGACGTGATCGTCTCTTACTAGGTTGCTAGCTACCGCTGCAACCCGGATAACCATTGCAACCCGGAATATATTAAAGATTTGAGTTAGTATAAGCGAGGGTTCGTTCTTTATTATATTTTCAATTTAAAATTTAAAAAAAAAACTTGTTTATTTACATTCTAGCTAAAATAATGAAGATAATATGAATGAACCACAGTGTTCAGTTTCTTTGGACTTGAGTTCGTTTTTTAACTATAAATACAAACAGGAAAAAGCCTACGGCTTTTTCTTCTTTTAAATAGTAAGAAACGAAACTCAAACAATCAAGTAGCTAACTAAGTCCAATGTATGGAATGGTTTGTTATTTCAGTGATCGTCTTTTAATGTAAAAACATAATACTGTAATCTTAACTATAGTGAAGTTGCGTATGCAAGTTAGTATACGGAAGAGTTCGATCTTTATTATAAATATTATTAACTATAATTAAGTTGAGTATCTAATCTATTATAGGCAAGAGTTCGCTCTGTATTATAAAAATTCGATAATCGAGCCCTTATGTAACCCGGATTAAAAAATTATTATCATATCTTATATGTAACTTTAATTTTATAAGTCTTCGATAGTCTAATGGTAAGTATGCCCACTTGTTACTTGGGAGAAGGGGGTTCGATTCCCCGTCGGGGAGAACTTTTAATATGTTGAATTAAAAGCACTATCTTTTCAATTTAAAATTTAAAAAAGAAACTTGTTTATTTACATTCTAGCTAAAAGAATGAAGATAATATGAATGAACCACAGTGTTCAGTTTCTTTGGACTTGAGTTCGTTTTTTAACTATAAATACAAACAGGAAAAAGCTTACGGCTTTTTCTTCTTTTAGATAGTAAGAGACGAAACTCAAACAATCAAGTAGCTAACTAAGTCCAATGTATGGAATGGTTTGTTATTTCAGTGATCGTCTTTTAATGTATGACGTCAATACATCAAAAATACAGTTTTTATTGGAAAAATTTATTCTCTTTTAGAAATAATTTATTTTAGTTACTATAGATTTTTAACCCAATTAATTTTCTTTAGGATGAGCTATTGAACAACCCTCTAAGATGTTCCAGTGCCAAGCTATCTCTGGATACAAAGAAAAGAGAAAAAAATATCCCGTTTGGGGAGAATAACGTGGTTAAAGTCAATTTTCTTGATATTCAAGCCAATATATTTCCCTTGCTGTTCAGTCCAAGGGACATAAAGTTTCCTATAAAGAGGTTTCGGACAAGGCGGTTCTAATGCTGTACTTTTTGTTTTGATCTGACTCCTTTTTTAGGAGCTATGGGTTTTTATATATCTTAACATTGGACGTGATCGTCTCTTACTAGGTTGCTAGCTACCGCTGCAACCCGGAAATATAAATATTTATTGTAAAAATCTCTTCTTTGTTTGATGTGAAATTACAAACAGGAAAAAGCCTATGGCTTTTTCTTAATTGGAATAGTAAGAGACGACCCAGTTGGCTTGAGTTCAATTTCCGCATGGGAAATTTTTACTTATGATGATTTCTTAAGGAATATAATTAGAATTTCTTACTGTAATAAAAATAATTTGTTTTAATTACAAAAGGTTTTTAACCCCATTAATTTCCTTTAAAATGAGCCATTGAACAACTCTCTACGATGTTCCAGTGCAAAGCTTTCTTTTGAATTACTAACCTATACTATAATTAAGTGGCGTATAAAATTTAGTATAGGCAAGAAGTCGTTCTTTATTATAACCTTTGTTAGGAAGTATGGGTTTTTATATTTCTTAACATTGGACGTGATCGTCTCTTACTAGGTTGCTAGCTACCGCTGCAACCCGGATTTGCTCTCTCAATTATTACTTCTCGATACGCCTGGTCGGTTGAATACCTTTGTTTTGCTCTCTCAATTTTTACTTCTCGATGCGCCTGGTCGGTTGAATATTTTTGCTTTTCTCTTTTCAAGATACTATCTCTGTTGTTTGTGTAGTACTGTTTTTTCAACTTGCGTGCGACTTGCTTGATTGAAACCATTATGTAATTATGAATGAGAACATTTTCATCTTTGTAGTTCTTAAGTAGTAATTATGACGTCACAGCGTAATGATTTTGTTGACGTCATAGAGCAATGATATTATTTCATGACGTCTTCAGAAACAACAATATAATTTCATGTTTTTCTATTCACGTCATAGCTCTAATATAAAACTATGATGACATTCATTATTTATCTAGTAGGGTTTCAGACAAGGTAATTCTAATGATGTACTTTTGTTTTGATCTGACTCTATTTTTAGGAGTTTTGTTATATTTCTTAGCATTGGACTGATCATCTCTTACTAGGTTGCTAGCTACTGCTGCAACCCAAATTCACATATATATTTATTTATGAGAGGCAGCCTGGCCGAGTGGTCCAAGGCACTGGTGTTAGCCACCAGTCTCTTCGGAGGCGTGGGTTCAAATCTTACCGCTGGTATACGATTATGTTTGAAAGACTGGAGTGTGAAAAGACATCGAAAATGCAGTTTTTGGTGGAAAAATTTATTCTCTTTTAGAAATAATTTATTTTAGTTACAAAAGGTTTTTAACCCAATTAATTTACTTTAAAATGAGCTATTGAACAACCCTCTACGATGTTCCAGTGCCAAGCTATCTGTGGAAAAGAAAAAAAAAAAAGAAAAAAGAAAAAAATATCATTACCATTGAAGGATAATTGTGGTAATGGCAAGGGTTTGCTCGTGGCGATAGAGATTTCTCCTATAGCGCCACTTGGAGATCAGATTCCTTTGGGAGCATTTACCTTGGAGACTGGCGAACTAGTTACCTATTATCGGACTAGACTCGGACATACAAGAGAAACGAATACTTATAAAAAGACAATAGATTTATTAAACTTACATGCTTAGTTGTACAGCAATGGGTCACTTCAAAGACAATAAATGGTGACCAACATAATTTCGTACTAAACGTTTCAGAGCTCACTTCATATTCAAATTAAAAACACATTTTCCCTACTCCCAAACGCAGTTCTTTCGTCCTGCGCTCTAGGGACTGCCTGCCATTGGCTCACGGGCCCCAAGGACGCGAACCCTCGTCCAATAATACGTCTTAAATATTTCTGATGATTTAGGCGTTCACACTGTTCTTATCTTTTAAACTTCCTTAAAAAAATTGTGCGTAGCACTTTTCTTATTGCTCACTGTCTTAGCGAAATCCAAAGACTGCAGTTTCTTGTCTTTGCTGATTAAGGACTTTTTCATTTTTGAAACTAGATTTATATTAATTATAGGAGTCCGAATTAAAGAAGGAACTTTATTTTGGTATTTCAAGTATATCGTGTTTTACTCCCGGTACATATCACCCTTCCCATGAAATAATGACGCCCCGTCATTAGTTACTGCCCATCAGGAGTTTTAAAATTTTTCAATTATTTTTATTTTTTTATTATAAATCCATCTATAAAATTAATCGTCCTGAATAATTTTATTTTTTTGTAGATGTTATAAACGATAAGCCATATTTTTTTTTTTTTCTTTTTCTATATCAAAAACTTAGTACTTTTACTCGCAAAGGACTTTTGGGCATAGTCTACATTTAAGTTAGTTCTCTTTTTTTTTGATTTTGCTTTCTATATTAATTAAGAAAAAATATAAAAAAAGAGTTAAATGAATAACATAATATTATTAAACCTAATTATACTTGTTTTGCACAAGTGAATTATCTACAAAATAAAGTATTTGGTTAAACATATTCACTTATGATATTAAAATACTTTCACTCTTGAGATTTTTGCATTGTCAGAGTTATTAGGACTTAACAAATTTAGCTTCACATCTATTCATCACCTTTCGTGTCCTTAGTGTACTACACCCTTCTGTTGTAAATTACTGTCCTTCACTCCTTTTGTCGTGGTAAAAATTTCGAAGCGCTTACGTTATGGTTTCTTCATGGAACAGTTTGAGTCTAGTTGTCTTTACACGGTAAGTTTTTCCTAATAGTCAACTGGGAAATGACCGTTAAATATCGTTCAAATAGTCAACTGAGAAATGATTCTTCCCACTATAGGTGTTGGTGTTTTTTCTTCTCAGCATATCATTTTTAGGATTTTTGGGGCACATAGAGAATGTATTCTCGCGTAAAATTGTTCATTTGTGCCTTTTGAAATGGGTTGTCGTCATATAATAGTGACTCTTTTAATATATTGTCTTTAAATTCAACTTCAAACCTCTTCAACTATCATCTAACTTCAAATATCGTTAAATATCGTTTATCTTGTACTGCTCGATGGTGTTCTCAGAGTTAAAGTTCAAATTGTCTTTAATTTCTGCTTCAAATATCTTCAAATGTCTTTAAGTGTCATTTAACTTCAAATATCGTCTATCGTGTGCTGATCGATGGAGTTCTCAGAATTAAACTTCAAATTGTCTTTAATTTCGTCTTCAAATATCTTCAAATGTCTTTAAGTGTCATTTAACTTCAAATATCGTTTATCATGTGCTGATCGATGGAGTTCTCAGAATTAAACTTCAAATTGTCTTTAATTTCGTCTTCGAATATCTTCAAATGTCTTTAAGTATTATTTAACTTCAATTATCGTTAAATATTGTTATTTTGTACTGATCGATGGGGTTCTCGGCAGTTAAGTGATTATTTGGTTCGTTAAAGCACTTGATACTGAGGTTCAAACATAGTGTTACCTGATACGTCCTATGGTTCGAAGAAACGACGATCGAAGGTAACTGTTGTTTTCGTAGACGAAGTTGGGATGAAACTTGCCTGGAGTTATGGTGAGTACTCTTCGTTGGTTGAGTTATGATAAAATAGATGTTACTGGGTCGTATCTGTACTGGGCAGCTTATTGTAATACTCAATGAACAAAGTGTCCATTTACTTTCCTGTAATAAAAATAGCGAGGCAGAATCACACGTTCTTTAAAGTAAACACTCATAGTACAAATAAGTCACGTATTAATTGGGTATATTAATTTCTAAGCTATGAGACAGAATTAAATAAATACACCAATATTGGTACTCACAATGAAAATCTAAAACAGAAATTTCTTCAATTTGTTTGGATAACGAAAATATTGATATTAAATAAACATAATTTACCCAAAATTATTAAGTTTGAGTTCTACTTTTACGATATTTTTCATGCCTGCATTGTTCACGCACGTCCGTGCTGTTTAAGAAACGCATGTTGCAGCGTCATAACCGCACGGTTTTACGCAAACGATACTACAATGAGGGAATAAGACATAACAAGGACTAGTGGAGACCTCTATACCCACTAGTTTTCTGATGTCTTCCCTATTTCTTGGCTTGGACGTTCTCATGGGGTTCCGGGTTTAACGGCTGAAATGCCGAGGTGTTCTTCTTTGTTTCCCCGTGTTCTTTCCTTGGATTTTCCGTAATTACGAGTCAACATTGGTGCCTCTTATTCGCCTTTCGAATAAGGTCATTAGATGCAGGATTTCCAAGCTTGCCTCCCTAGATTCCAGTTAATGCTTGGCAAAGAATATAAGCATAATGAAGAATTGGCATCAATATCTTTTTTTTTTTTAGAAGGCTATTGTTTGAGCAAATCCTTCAGAACTAAATAAATAAATATTATATTAAAGTCTTATTAGAATCCGTTAAGCGAGAAACACCTTCACATTAATAGGGAATTCCTTGTGGGTTTTACTTAGTCGCCATTGGACATACACAGGGTTTCAATCCATATATCTTAACTGATTAAATGGTTTTATAATTTTACGTATTATATTTGAGATATAATTTCACATCCGCCATGAAATTCTTCAAATAAACGTACCAATAGGTTGTTTGGTTATAGTTACCAATAGTTGGCTATTGGTGCATATTACTCGAATAAGAAACATTATATTTTTTAAGTGGGAAACACATGAATACGCAAACTTGGGGCACATAATTACCCGGGTAGGCCTGAAATAATTATAATCTGCACTAATATAAAATTTTTAGTAAATTTATATGCTTCCTTACTGATTATATATTGTTTTTTTTTTTTTGATAATATCAATATTGTTTAGGAAAGGGGTCGATTTTTAATAGAAAATACGAGGGGAACCTGAGTCAGTATAGGTAAGATATAACGTGACTGATTTGCGAAAATATTTCACAGAAATTAGAGCTCAAGATATGTCATAGATAAACCAATGAAATTAAAGACCATATTTGTCACAGAACAATAGAACGGTGATCTCTCTGTTATTGTATATGTCATAGATATAAACTAATGAAATTAAAACACTTTTATCTTTTTTTTTTTTTCTTTCGCCTCGGAGCTATAATAAATTAAACTCTCTGGTTCTCTTTCAAAGCATTCTGATCCAAAAACGAAAACTTAACTAGCTCACAGAAGTTTCTATTCAACCTTTAAGTATTGTTTTGACTGGCACTGATTGGCATAAAAATACTAATTTCTTACACTTGAAGGACTGAAGAATATCCCTTCCTACGATCGTTTAAAAAAAATACAAAAATAATCATTGGCCTTGGGTTCCTCTCCAGGCTTCTCACAAGACGTGGCCCAACACCACTTGTCGTTCTCAGTCGACCACGAGCTTCCTACCCTTGTTTATTTTCTGTTCCAACCTTTCTATTGTCCTTTGAAAGGTCATAGGAATAACAGTAACGAAAACAAGACATCTAAAACTTAGTCAAATCCTTACTTGGTTAACTCTACATTCACGCTGTTAAATTTATTATGGTGTTCCATTTATTATCTTTGAGATTTGCCTTTACGTTAAATAGTGATATTTCCAACTGTCAGATTTTTTAACCGTTCTACCTGACTGTGTTGAGATTTTCTCCGCGGGTTCTTATGGTTTTTTCTTTTTCGGGTTATCTATCAAAAAAATGTAAAAATTTTTTTTTTTTTTTTTCAAAAATTCTTGCCCATTTAATTTCGTTTGTTTACCTTGCACGGCTGCTGAGGTTGGCCTTGATTTCACTGTTTCTTTAGCTACTATTTGGTCTGATTCGACTTCAGACCCTTCAGAACTGGTTGCTGACGAGTCCGGATTGGAACTTTTAGAGGTGGCACTTTTTGTAGTATCACCTGCCATTCCTTCGTAAATTTCTGCTCCTCTGGAAGTAGAAGGTTTATTCTCTAAGTTCTCGCCTTGAGTTCTCAACTCGGGGGATTTGAAAGATTCTTGAGAGCTTTGGGAGGAATCAATAGTTTTTGCGGGGTTCCTCCATTGTTTGAAGGCCATGTTCTCAGGGGGATGGGGCATTCTTTGCAATAGGGATTCCCTCCGTGAAGTCCACGTCCAGTCGTGTTTAGGTTTGACCTTGGACACAGTTATATCATGATATCGACCTTGCTGGTCATACTTTGGAGTTTTATTCCCGGGCAATGTACTTTGACTCGTTTTTATGGGAAAATTTATTAAATCCATAGCTTCTCGCAGGGTTGTTTTAGTTAAATTTTTGGGAGGAGTTTTTTTTACAGTTAGATCGGGGGTTTCTACAGCTCTTTTAAATTCTTTATGCCAAGACAGGTGCCTGTAGCGTGTGAGTGTAGTTGACAAAACCCAATCAGTACAGCTGTGGTTGGGACAGGGTGCCGAGCTTCGTCCGAAACCAAACTTGGTTTTTTGGAAATTGGGGATAAGATCAATCGTTTATACCTAAAGATGGCTGACTGGTTGGGCTCTTGTTTGTTTTAATTTCATGAAATAGTCATGTGAGGATTAATTATTTCTTAGTGCCAGAGCGAATTTCCATAGACAAGAAATCTTAACTTTGGTGTTAATCACTTTCATTTTCAAAATAATCTTGTTTGAAATTAAAGGGTTTTAGCTCTGCCAGTCTTGACCTAGGGGGCTCATTTTCCGAATGACGGGGCGTCATTTTCCGAATCTGACGAATCAGTCGAAGAGGGATGGGATTCCCATCTCTCTGGAAATTTGGCTGTTTTTATTCGGCTAACATGCGCCTTGTAAGTTTTTCCACTATCGGGGTTCTCCATTTTAAAGGTATCTTCATTATCGTATTTTTTGACTATTCTGTACGGCCCAGAATATTTGTTTGAAAGTTTTTTTCCTTCCGTTTTCGCCTTGTTCTTTAGGTAAACGAAGTCTCCTACTTTGAAATCTATACTCCCCTTAATTTTGTGTTGGTTTCTTAGCTCTTGGTTTATTTTACATTTTTCAAATTCTTGCCTAACTGTCTTATAAGTTTTCCTCATCCTATTAATGAATTATTGTTTATAATCTTCTGAGTCGTGATAATATAGCCGAGATTAAAAAATCTAATAAAACCGGCTTATAAAATAAAGAACATAAATTAAATAAAATTGATTGTATATGGTTTTTTAGGAATAATCAGTGTTGATTACGTTGGTTAAATAAGGTAAGAATTTATCCCAGTCACTCCTATTGTCTTTCGTATAAATACTTAGAACGTTCGAAAATATTTTATGTCTGTTTTCTATTTTGCCATTAGCTTGTGGATGGTACGGCGCTGTCACCATTTTCTCTATATTAAGGAAACTCATTAAATCTTTTGTTACTTTTGCAACAAAATAGCTCCCGTTGTCGCTCCAAATTTTATTAGGAATTCCAAATTGTAAAAATAATTTTGCTAATGCCTTATTTGTGGCATAAGCACCTTGAATTTTTAATGCTTATGCACAAGTAAATCCTGACAAATGATATACCCCCGAAAGACTAAAATAATGGCCTCTGCTAGACACAGGTACGTCTCCTTTTGCCCCGTACAGGTCACATGAGATCCGCGTGACGTGTTCATGGGCGGTATGAACCCGTCAAATGGGGGTATTTGGAGCCGCGGGGTATAGGGTTCCCAAGTTACACAAGTCACAAGTACCTGCACATAAGGTTAGTTTTGTCCTTTCTGCGTGCTATTCATATTATTGTTTTAACTTATGGAATGTTTTCGTAACTCCTAAATGTCCACCTGTGTCCGAATGAAAATATTCAAATGCAGGCCCTATCAAGTTTTGTGGTAATACAGGGATTATCGACGTTTGGTTTCTATTTGTCTCAGCAGTCACAATCCTACACAGTATTTCTTCATCAAGGTCGTAGTAAAAATTATCTATCTCTTTTCTAAGAGTTTTGAATTTATCCGGTAACGCCTCATCATTCACAAAATAATCAATTAGTGCTACGCACATTTCGTCCTTTTTTTGCTTTCTTTTTATATTTTCCAAAGACAAGGGACAATAGTTAATATTATTTGCTTTTACTGCGTCTTTGACTTTGTTTTTTTTATATCCTTGTTTGCTTTTGGCATTGATAGAATTAGATTCGTTTTTTTCAGGGTCCGACGGATCATTTTCTGGATACCTACTAACAAAGACGCAAGCTGTGGTTTGTTGTAACTTTCAGTGTTCAAATTAGATATATCAGTATTTGATTTTAATGATAAATCTGTCTCTAATGCCCGGGGGGTTTTTAAATGTGCGCAGGTACTGCAAGCTTTTATGGTCTGATCGTAGTATAATTTTTCTACCAATTAAATAATGTCTAAATTTGTCCAAGTGGTAGATAATAGATAATAATTCTAAGTTTGTGGCGGAATAACTACTTTCGCCTTTTGATAAAGTTTTACTTGAATAGCATATAACTTTTTCTAGTGGTTTAGGTGTTCCCTGTAGAGGGTTAGGGTTTTCTCCTGGGATTGTTTGCGAAAGGATAGCGCCTATGCCCTTCGAGCTAGCATCAGTGGTAACGATGAATTTTCCGTGTTCGAAATCAGGGAGTGATAAAATAGGTTCAGCAGTGAGTGCCTTTTTGAGTTGGTCTAGGGAAGTTTGCGCTTCCTGGGACCAGGTAACATTATGGGAATGTCCTTTCGTTAGGTACGTGAGGAGTTTTGTACTTTGGGCATAATTGAGTACAAATTTTATATAGTATCCTGTAAGGACTAAAATTCCCCTCAAGTCTTTCATAGTCCTGGTGGGCTTGTGGTTTTCAACACATTTTATTTTATCAGGGTCTGGGGATATTTTTCAATGTGCTACTAATACTACTAAAAATTTGATGGTTTATTTACAAAAGTATACTTTTTGAGGTTGGCATGTAAAAGTGCCTTGACTGAAATTATAGAACACCTTAGCTAAAGTTGCTATGTGCTTATCAGTGTTTTCCACCACTCATATACTATAATCAACAAAATTAATAATATTCCTTAATCATCTTAACAGGTGCAATAGGGGTCTACATAATGCGCTTGAACTTGTTTTAAGCCCAAATGGTGCCCTCAAGTATTCATAAGATCCATATTCGGATGCTGAAAATGCAGTTTTATGGACATCCTTTTTGGCTATTTTCACTTGGTGGTAGCCTTGGGTAAGGTCCAAAGAAGTAAAAATTTTGTTTTTGCTTGAGATTTAGTCAAGAATTTCATCTATTCTTGGTAGAGGAAATTTATCGCTAACTACTTGTTTGTTGAGAGCCCTATAATCTACAACGAGTCTAAAATATCCATTATTTTTTGGTACTAGGATTATTGGTGCACTATACGGACTTATACTTGGGCGTATAATCTCGTTCCTTTCTAATTCCTGGATTTTATTTTTTAACCACTCTTTGTGCTTATACGGCACGCGATATGGCTGTTTTGCTACGGGATTACCAGTCGTTAAAATTTAAATCTGGTAAAATTGGATAATACCGATGTAATTCTAATATTCAGAAAATAAATACATAAAATTACATAATAATTAGCATAATTTTTTCTTAAGTTACATATCCGTAATATGATCCATTTTAAATTTGTTTAAAAATTGCGATTTAGTCAAAGGATATTCGTTATTTGAAGTTTTAATACAGTTAACTAGGTTTCTTTTAGAATTTTACAACGTATTTAAATCATTTTCCGTTAAAACCTGGATTTGGACTAAACAAGTCCCCTTTTTAATTGTAATTGTATCATTTTCATGGTTATTGGTTAACAAAATAAAACCTTCCCCGTTGTCATAATATATAATCTGTTCCTCGCATAACAGATTTTCGGGTATTTCAGACGGTGTCGCAAACCATATTTCTGTTTTGCTAATTACTGGCTCGATCATTTGTGATATTTGGATTTTTTGCATCGTTTTGGGAGGGACTTTTGTTTTCCTTATCGCAAATCCGTAATATTTCTCTTCATTTTCATTGTTTATTAGATTCATACTGGCACGATGTTGTGCCAGTGCTTCATAGTACGGCTTCTAGTTTTGTTGGTTTAAGATTGACCATAAGTCTTCTTCTTTCTTGATTTAGGTTGACCTGTAAGGTATCGGATATGCCATATCTATTATCATAGAGTGAGGGTGTTTATTATATATTTATGCTTCATTTCTGAGGTATTTCTAATGATAATTGAGCGAATTTACAATTATGACATGTCTTTGCGAGACATGAGGTTCAAAATACTTCGACATTATACCACTAGAAATTTTGTTTACTGTTATGTTATCTTCGTAACCTCTGTTACGATTTCTTAAGGTAGAAATATTTTCCCCTACCTTAGCTGGGTATACAAGCTTCTCGTTGGCTACGTCTAATAGTATTCTATTAGACCTTAGAAAATTTGCCCCTATAATAGCTTCATATGGGAGATTATCGCATATAATAAAATTTGTCATGAAGGTTCTGTTGTCTCTTTTTACGTTTAGGCAAATTGACCCTTTTGCAATTAATTTATGGCCTGTAACACTTGTTAAATTGGGATTATTAGTGTTCTTTTGTCGCCTAATGTGCAAATGCAACGTATTAAATACGCGAGAGTTTATGATATTTACCGTAGCACCACTGTCAACTAAGGCCGTAAAGTAAACGTTTTCTACACAAAAATCATTAAATATAGGTAACTTGTTAATAATATCACTACAAGAAGACACTAGTATTGTTTTGGACCTATTAATTCCTGGCACCCTCGGGGTCCAACTTATGTTTCTGAGGGGCCTGAAACGTTTCCCTGAGGATTTATTTCATTTCTCGGTGCCTGTAGTAGATATTAAGACGTATTAGGTTCCGTAGGCATATTTAAATGATTTACGTCTGCCTGTCTTTGCCATGTATTATTATGGTAGCGTGGATGTCTCGTGTCAGTGCCATTTGCTGGCGTTGACTGCCAGTGCCGTTGGCTTGTAAAATTTTTATTTCTCCTCGTCAAATTTTCATGAGTTCTATAGTTAAGTCTCGCATTATGTTGACCTTGGCGAGTATTTGGGTTTTCAAACCGGTGATTAATAGGACTGTTAGGGAAAGTGTTATACACCGTTGGTGGGTCATTAGTACAAGGCGCTGAGTGTCGCAATCCCCCCTGACTATAGCCTATTGCACGACCGGTGCTAAAATTTGTTCTTCTGAACAAATGGTTACCGTAATTTTGCGTATTACCGACAGCATTTCTTGGTATGGGATTGGTGACGTAGTGGCACTCTCTTGCTATGTGGCCAACATGATTGCAGTTATAGCACCTTATTATTGTAGGGTTAAAGGGCTGAAAACGTACTGTTTTCTGCCTAGCGGGTTCTGGCGTTTTGTTTCTTTGTGCTACTGGGGAGTTATCCCTTGAAAAGAAATTGGGGGATGTCTGATCGCCCTTGAAGATTAGGTTCGCGTTTGAGTCGCCTAGGTTGTTTATTTTCGTATTACTATGATTAGCAACCATTTTATCAACTTCACTGAATCGTTCTACCTCTTGGACTGCAAGGTACAGCGTCTGAATATTCTTGGATATTACTACTCTATATAGTTTTGGGGGTAGCCCTTGCAAAAAGGTATTTAGTATGATTTTTTAATAAAGTTGCCCAGAACCACTTCCGTATTTTGCTTCTACACAAATGCGTATATTATCCAGATTTTCCCTAATATTTTGTGAAAAATCAAAGTTCACTACTCCAAGTTTTAATTTATTTATTGAACTGGTTTCTATAAATCTCTCTTTGAATGCTTTTAACAAGTCATCTACCGTATTTATTGTCAAGTTGGCGTTATTGCCTATGGTATGCTCGACCTGTTTTAGAAAGGTTAAGGCCTGGCCTCTTAGTCGTAGAAGCAGCATGTCTTTTAACGCTTCAACGTCTGTTTTTGTTAATTGTACGAACTGGGTTATATGTATATTAAATTCGTAAATAACTTTTTTAAAATTTTTTTCCGTTATATATTTTTAACTCTATATATTTTTTGATACTAAATTTTGAAATAATATTAATTAGTTAATATCGTCAATTTTTTTTTTTTTTTTCGTTTATATAAAATTAAAAATTTAAATAAAAAATATTTTGGTATGCTATTATATACAATGAGATATAAGGGATTTCCTATCGTAGCCTAGCGGTTCTAGGCCTAATCAATTTTTTTATATATCTGTATCCTTCCAAAAATTAAATTTGAATTACAAAGTTTAAATGTCCTAACTAGTTCGCAGTTTTCCTCCAATTTTCGACACGCGCCATTTGTACAAGTGAATGATTGTTGTAGTAATAGCAAAGGTTTGCTCGTGACGATAGAGATTTCTCCTATAGCGCCACTTGGAGATCAGATTCCTGTGGGAGCATTTACCATGGGGACTGGCGAACTAGTTACCTATTATCGGACTAGACTCAGACATATAAGAGAAACAAACACTTATGAAAAGATAATAGATTTATTAAAATTACATGCTTAGTTGTACAGCAATGGGTCACTTCAAAGACAATAATAATGGTGACCAAAATAATTTCGTACTAAACGTTTCAGATCTCACTTCATATTCAAATTAAAAACACATTTTCCCTACTCCCAAACGCAGTTCTTTCGTCCTGCGCTCTAGGGGCTGCTTGCCATTGGCTCACGGGCCCCAAGGACGCGAACCCTCGTCCAATAATACGTCTTAAATATTTCAGATGATTCAGGCGTTCACACGGTTCTTATCGTTTAAACGTCCGTAAAAATATTGTGCGTAGCACTTTTCTTATTGCTCACTGTCTGAGCGAAATCCAAAGACTGCAGTTTCTTGTCTTTGCTGATTAAGGACTTTTTCATTTTTGAAACTAGATTTAGCTTAATTATAGGAGTCCGAATTAAAGAAGGAACTTTATTTTGGTATTTCAAATATATCGTGTTTTACTCCCGGTACATTTGGGGAGAATAACGTGGTTAAAGTCAATTTTCTTGATTTTCAAGCCAATATATTTCCCTTGCTGTTCAAGCCAAGGGAAAGAAAGTTTCCTATACAGGGGTTTCGGACAAGGCGGTTCTAATGGTGTACTTTTTGTTTTGATCTGACTCCTTTGTTAGGAACTATGGGTTTTTATATTTCTTAACATTGGACGTGATCGTCTCTTACTAGGTTGCTAGCTACCGCTGCAACCCGGATTAACTATAGTAAAGTTGCGTATGCAAGTTAGTATAGGGACGAGTTTGATCTTTATTATACTGGAAACAAAGAAAAGAGAAAAAAATATCCCGTTTAGGCAGAATGTTGTAGTAGCTGCCCCTTTTCTTGATTTTTTAGTACTGATTTTTTGACTTGCGTGTAGCTTGCTTTGATCTAACCATTATGTATTCATGAATGAGACCATTTACAGTTTTGACGTTTCTTATATAGTAATTATGACGTCACTGCATCAAAAATACAGTTTTTATTGGAAAAATTAATTCTCTTTTAGAAATAATTCTATTTTAGTTACTATAGATTTTTAACCCAATTAATTTCCTTTAAAATGAGCTATTGAACAACCCTCTACGATGTTCCAATGCCAAGCTATTTCTGGATACAAAAGAAAAAAAAGAAGAAAAAAATATCCCGTTTGGGGAGAATAACGTGGTTAAAGTCAATTTTCTTGATTTTCAAGCCAATATATTTCCCTTGCTGTTCAAGCCAAGGGACAGAAAGTTTCCTATACAGGGGTTTCGGACAAGGCGGTTCTAATGGTGTACTTTTTGTTTTGATCTGACTCCTTTTTTGGGAGCTATGGGATTTTATATTTCTTAACATTGGATGTGATCGTCTCTTACTAGGTTGCTAGCTACCGCTGCAACCCGGATTATGTATTCATGAATGAGACCATTTACAGTTTTGACGTTTCTTATATAGTAATTATGACGTCACTGCATCAAAAATACAGTTTTTATTGGAAAAATTTATTCTCTTTTAGAAATAATTTATTTTAGTTACTATAGATTTTTAACCCAATTAATTTCCTTTAAAATGAGCTATTGAACAACCCTCTACGATGTTCCAATGCCAAGCTATCTCTGGATACAAAAGAAAAAAAAAGAAAAAAATATCCCGTTTGGGGAGAATAACGTGGTTAAAGTCAATTTTCTTGATTTTCAAGCCAATATATTTCCCTTGCTGTTCAAGCCGAGGGACAGAAAGTTTCCTATACAGGGGTTTCGGACAAGGCGGTTTTAATGGTGTACTTTTTTTTTGATCTGACTCCTTTCTTAGGAGCTATGGGTTTTTATATTTCTTAACATTGGACGTGATCGTCTCTTACTAGGTTGCTAGCTACCTCTGCAACCCGGATTTTGATCTGACTCCTTTGTTAGGAACTATGGGTTTTTATATTTCTTAACATTGGACGTGATCGTCTTTTACTAGGTTGCTAGCTACCGCTGCAACCCGGATGCTGTTCAAGCTAAGGGACAGAAAGTTTCCTATACAGGGGTTTCGGACAAAGCGGTTCTAACTCCGTACTTTTTGTTTTGATCTGACTCCTTTTTTAGGAACTATGGTTTTTTTTATTTATTAACATTGAACGTGATCGTCTCTTACTAGGTTGCTAGCTACCGCTGCAACCCGGATGTAACTACACCTGGAACCACCATATATCAGTTAGTATGGGAGAGAGATCGTTCTTTGCTGTAAAAAATTCCATTAATTTCCTTTAAAATGAGCTATTGAACAACTCTCTACGATGTTCCAGTGCCAAGCATTCTGTTGAATTACTAATCTATACTATAATTAAGTGGCGTATAAAATTTAGTATAGGCAAGAGGTCGTTCTTTATTATATGAGCCATTGAACAACTCTCTACGTTGTTCCAGTGCCAAGCTATCTGTTGAATTACTAACCTATACTATAATTAAGTGGCGTATAAAATTTAGTATAGGCAAGAGGTCGTTCTTTATTATAAATATTTCCCTTGCTGTTCAAGCCAAGGGACAGAAAGTTTCCTATACAGGGGTTTCGGACAAGGCGGTTCTAATGGTGTACTTTTTGTTTTGATCTGACTCCTTTTTTAGGAGCTATGGGTTTTTATATTTCTTAACATTGGACGTGATCGTCTCTTACTAGGTTGCTAGCTACCGCTGCAACCCGGATAACATTGGACGTGATCGTCTCTTACTAGGTTGCTAGCTACCGCTGCAACCCTGATTGCTAGCTACCGCTGCAACCCGGATGAAAAAATTATTATCATATCTCATATATAACTTTTATTTTGTAAGTCTTCGATAGTCTAATGGTAAGCATGCCCACTTGTTACCTGGGAGAAGGGGGTTCGATTCCCCGTCGGGGAGAACTTTTAATATGTTGAATGAAAAGCACTATCTTTTCAATTTAAAATTTAAAAAAGAAACTTGTTTATTTACATTCTAGCTGAAATAATGAAGATAATATGAATGAACCACAGGGTTCAGTTTCTTTGGACTTGAGTTCGTTTTTTAACTATAAATACAAACAGGAAAAAGCCTACGGCTTTTTCTTCTTTTAAATAGTAAGAGACGAAACTCAAAAAATCAAGTAGCTAACTAAGTCCAATGTATGGAATGGTTTGTTATTTCAGTGATCGTCTTTTAATGTAAATTTACTAACCTATACTATAGTTAAGTGGCCTATATAATTTAGTATAGGCAAGAGGTCGTTCTTTATTATACTCCTCTTTTAATGTAATAATTGACAAACACTATTTATGATGAGCTATATCGGTGTGTGTATAACCCTGTGTATAACTATCCCTGGAACCACCATATATAAGTTACTATAGGCGAGAGATCGTTCTTTACTGTAAAAAAAGACATCAAAATGCAGTTTTTGGAGTGGTCCAAGGCACTCGTGTTACCCACCAGTCTCTTCGGAGGCGTGGGTTCAAATCTTACCGCTGGTATACGATTATGTTTGAAAGACTGCAGTGTGAAAAGACATCAAAAATGCAGTTTTTGGTGGAAAAATTTATTCTCTTTTAGAAATAATTAATTTTAGTTACTATAGATTTTTAACCCAATTAATTTCCTTTAAAATGAGCTATTGAACAACCCTCTACGATGTTCCAGTGCCAAGCTATCTCTGGATACAAAAAAAGAAAAAAAGAAAAAAAGAAAAAAATATCCCGTTTGTGGAGAATAACGTGGTTCAAGTCAATTTTCTTGATTTTCAAGACAATATATTTCCCTTGCTGTTCAAGCCAAGGGACAGAAAGTTTCCTATACAGGGGTTTCAGACAAGGCGGTTCTAATGGTGTACTTTTTGTTTTGATCTGACTCCTTTGTTAGGAACTATGGGCTTTTATATTTCTTAACATTGGACGTGATCGTCTCTTACTAGGTTGCTAGCTACCGCTGCAACCCGGATCCCAGGGCCAAGCTATCTGTGGAAAAGAAGAAGAAGAAGAAGAAAGAAAAAAATATCCCGTTTGTGGGATATTTTTCTTGGCCGAGTGGTCCAAGACGCTGGTGTTAGTCACCAGTCTCTTCAGAGGTGTGGGTTCAAATCCTACCACTGGTATACGGTTATGACGTCATTGATTAATCTTTAATATAACATATGCAATTTTTCGTAAAAAACCGATTCCATTTTAAAAATATATTGTTTTAAGTACAAAAGGTTTTTAACCCAATTAATTTACTTTAAAATGAGCTATTGAACAACCCTCTACGATGTTCCAGTGCCAAGCTATCTCTGGAAAAGAAAGAAAAAAGAAAAAAATATCCCGTTTGGGGAGAATAACGTGGTAAAAGTCAATTTGCTTGATTTTCAAGCCAATATATTTCCCTTGCTGTTCAAGCCAAGGGACAGAAAGTTTCCTATACAGGGGTTTCGGACAAGGCGGTTCTAATGGTGTACTTTTTGTTTTGATCTGACTCCTCTGTTAGGAACTATGGGTTTTTATATTTCTTAACATTGGACGTGATCTCTTACTAGGTTGCCAGCTACCGCTGCAACCCGGATCATTATAATAACGCTGTTTGTCACTATCAATTTTCGCATCTCGATACGCCTGGTCGGTTGAATACCTTTGCTTTTCTCTTTTCAAGATGCTATCTCTGTTTTTTTGGTAGTACTTTTTTTTTAACTTGCGTGTAGCTTGCTTGATTGAAACCAGTATGTAACCATTAGTTGAATTTTTATATCACGTATCAAGTATCAAGAACCTAACAAAAAATTAAACTAATTTTTAAATTTTCAGGTATTTTTCTAGTCTAAATTAAAAGATTAAAACTATTGTTCAGAACCCATAAATATTTTTGCAGTTTATAACTTTAGCGATTCTGAACTAAAAACGAAAAATAAAATAAAAATCAATTTTTTCAATTTTTACATCCCGTCGCTCATTAAGTCATAAACCTATTGTGTACTATTATTAGTACACAATAGGTTTTAGATATTACGTCATGTCACTTATTACGTCATATATGGTTATTAGTAGATAATCGGTAAAATATTCGTTCTTTATTATAATTACAATATCGTAACAATTTATTTTATGATAATAATTATTTTTGCTAATTACAAAAGGTTTCTATATACAGCAATTTCCTTTAAATTTAGCCATTAGACAACTCTTTATTATGACCAAGAACTGTTTGATTTAATAATTCAGTTACTATGGGTTACAATTCGTTCCTTATTCTAACTTTTTTAGGAGCTAAGGGTTTTTATATTTCTTAACATTGGACGTGATCGTCTATTACTAGGTTGCTAGCTACCGCTGCAACCCGGATTATTGCTACCCACCGCTGCATCCCGGGCTACTAACAAACAGGAAAAACCCTACGGCTTTTTCCTCTTTGAAATGGTAAGAGACGAACGTACAATAGCTGAACCTAAGTCCAATGTATGCAATGGTTTGTTATTCCAATGATCGTCTTTTAATGTAAAATTATTCCAATAATCGTCTTTTAATGTAATTTTCAAACCAAATTAGCTACTATGGCCTTGAATTCGTTCTTTACAATAATGAGCAATATCAGTCCTTTATGTAAAATTTACTAACCTATACTATAGTTAAATGGCCTATATAATTTAGTATAGGCAAGAGGTCGTTCTTTATTATAATTATCTAGTAGGGTTTCAGACAAGGTATTTCTAATGATGTACTTTTGTTTTGATCTGACTCTATTTTTAGGAGTTTTGGGTTTTTATATTTCTTAGCATTGGACTGATCGTCTATTACTAGGTTGCTAGCTACTGCTGCAACCTAAATTCACATATATATTTATTTATGAGAGGCAGCCTGGCCGAGTGTTCCAAGGCACTGGTGTTAGCCACCAGTCTCTTCAGAGGCGTGGGTTCAATTCTTACCGCTGGTATACGATTATGTTTGAAAGACTGCAGTGTGAAAAGACATCAAAAATGCAGTTTTTGGTGGAAAAATTTATTCTCTTTTAGAAATAATTTATTTTAGTTACTATAGATTTTTAACCCAATTAAATTCCTTTAAAATGCGCTATTGAACAACCCTTTACGATGTTCCAGTGCCAAGCTATCTGTGGAAAAGAAAAAAGAAAAAAAAAGAAAAAAAAAAAGAAAAAAATATCCCGTTTAGGCAGAATGTTGTAGTAGCTGCCACTTTTCTTGATTTTCAAGCCAATATATTTCCCTTGCTGTTCAAGCCAAGGGACAGAAATTTTACTATGCAGGGGTTTCGGACAAGGCGGTTCTAATGGTGTACTTTTTGTTTTGATCTGACTCTTTTTTTAAGAACTATGGGTTTTTATATTTCTTAACATTGGACGTGATCGTCTCTTACTAGGTTGCTAGCTACCGCTGCAACCCGGAAAGAGACGAACCTCAAACAATCAAGTAGCTAACTAATTCCAATGTATGCAATTTTTTGTTATTCCAATGATCGTCTTTTAATGTAACGTCTCTTACTAGGTTGCTAGCTACTGCTGCAACCCAAATTATAAGAGGCAGCCTGGCCGAGAGGTCCAAGACACTGGTGTTAGCCACCCGTCTCTTCGGAGGCGTGGGTTCAAATCTTACCGCTGGTATACGATTATGTTTGAAAGACTGCAGTGTGAAAAGACATCAAAAATGCAGTTTTTGGTGGAAAAATTTATTCTCTTTTAGAAATAATTTATTTTAGTTACTATAGATTTTTAACCCAATTAATTTCCTTTAAAATGAGCTTTTGAACAACCCTCTACGATGTTCCAGTGCCAAGCTATCTGTGGAAAAGAAAAAGAAAAAAGAAAAAAATATCCCGTTTGTGGAGAATAACGTGGTAAAAGTCTATTTTCTTGATTTTCAAGCCAATATATTTTCTTTGTTATTCAATCCAAAGGGCGGTAAGTTTCCTTTATAGAGGATTCGGACAAGGTGGTTCTAATGGTGTACTTTTTGTTTTGATCTGACTCTTTTTTTAGGAGTTGGGGGGTTTTATATTTCTTAACATTGGAGGTGATCGTCTCTTACTAGGTTGCTAGCTACCGCTGCAACCCGGATAACCTATACTATAATTAAGTGGCGTATAAAAAATAGTATAGGCAAGAGGTCGTTCTTTATTATAACTTTCCTTATATACTAATTATGACGTCAGTCTATTCACGTCATAGCTCTAATATAAAACTATGATGACGTTCATTATTTATCTAGTAGGGTTTCAGACAAGGTATTTCTAATGATGTACTTTTGTTTTGATCTGACTCTATTTTTAGGAGTTTTGGGTTTTTATATTTCTTAGCATTGGACTGATCGTCTATTACTAGGTTGCTAGCTACTGCTGCAACCCAAATTCACATATATATTTATTTATGAGAGGCAGCCTGGCCGAGTGGTCCAAGGCACTGGTGTTAGCCACCAGTCTCTTCAGAGGCGTGGGTTCAATTCTTACCGCTGGTATACGATTATGTTTGAAAGACTGCAGTGTGAAAAGACATCAAAATGCAGTTTTTGGAGTGGTCCAAGGCACTCGTGTTACCCACCAGTCTCTTCGGAAGCGTGGGTTCAAATCTTACCGCTGGTATACGATTATGTTTGAAAGACTGCAGTGTGAAAAGACATCAAAAATGCAGTTTTTGGTGGAAAAATTTATTCTCTTTTAGAAATAATTAATTTTAGTTACTATAGATTTTTAACCCAATTAATTTCCTTTAAAATGAGCTATTGAACAACCCTCTACGATGTTCCAGTGCCAAGCTATCTCTGGATACAAAAAAAGAAAAAAAGAAAAAAAGAAAAAAATATCCCGTTTGTGGAGAATAACGTGGTTCAAGTCAATTTTCTTGATTTTCAAGACAATATATTTCCCTTGCTGTTCAAGCCAAGGGACAGAAAGTTTCCTATACAGGGGTTTCAGACAAGGCGGTTCTAATGGTGTACTTTTTGTTTTGATCTGACTCCTTTGTTAGGAACTATGGGCTTTTATATTTCTTAACATTGGACGTGATCGTCTCTTACTAGGTTGCTAGCTACCGCTGCAACCCGGATGGCGCAATGATATTATTTCATGACGTCTTCAGAAACCACAATATAATTTCGTGTTTTTCTATTCACGTCATAGCTCTAATATAAAACTATGATGACATTCATTATTTTTCTAGTAGGGTTTCAGACAAGGTAGTTCTAATGATATACTTTTGTTTTGATCTGACTATTTTTAGGAGTTTTGGGTTTTTATATTTCTTAGCATGGGACTGATCGTCTCTTACTAGGTTGCTAGCTACTGCTGCAACCCAAATTCACATATATATTATTTATGAGAGGCAGCCTGGGCGAGCGGTCCAAGGCACTGGTGTTAGCCACCAGTCTCTTCGGAGGCGTCTGTTCAAATCTTACCGCTGGTCTACGATTATGTTTGAAAGACTGCAGTGTGAAAAGACATCAAAAATGCAGTTTTTGGTGGAAAAATTTATTCTCTTTTAGAAATAATTTATTTTAGTTACTATAGATTTTTAACCCAATTAATTTCCTTTAAAATGAGCTATTGAACAACTCTCTACGATGTTCCAGTGCCAAGCTATCTCTGGATACAAAAGAAAAGAGAGAAAAAAAAATATCCCGTTTAGGCAGAATGTTGTAGTAGCTGCCACTTTTCTTGATTTTCAAGCCAATATATTTCCCTTGCTGTTCAAGCCAAGGGACTGAAAGTTTCCTAAACAGGGGTTTCGGACAAGGCTGTTCTAATGGTGTACTTTTTGTTTTGATCTGACTCCTTTGTTAGGAACTATGGGTTTTTATATTTCTTAACATTGGACGTGATCGTCTCTTACTAGGTTGCTAGCTACCGCTGCAACCCGGATTATTTATAATGTTACTTTAGTTACTATGGGCTTGAAGTTTGTTCTTTACTGTACAGCTAACTAAGTCCAAAATAAGCAATTGTTTGTTCTTCTAATGATCATCTTTTAATTTGGCGTTTCTTACTAGGTTGCTAGCTACCACCTAAACCCGGATTATGTAATAGGTTGCTTGCTTTCGCTGCAACCTAGATATTCTTATTTCTGCTACTATAGGCTAAGGTTCGTTCTTTCATGTAAAACTAGCAAAAAAATTTTTAAGCCTGATGAAGATTTAACTAATGTGTCAAAAGTAAGGTTGCACGTCGACGATTTTGTTTTGGCCTTATTATAATTGGTATGGTGAAATAATAATATGCATATGGCTCTTAAATCATACTTCTTTATGGTTCCATATGGTCTAGTGGCTAGGATAGTTAACTTTCACTTAACAGGCTCGGGTTCGATTCCCGGTGTGGGAAAATTTTTAACTCTATAATCTTCAAACATTTGAACCTTTTATAATCTATAATGATGTTTAATATAAATACTGTAATCTTAACTATAATGAAGTTGCGTATGCAAGTTAGTATAGGGAAGAGTTCGATCTTTATTATATTGCAGTTTAAATAATAAGTTTAGTGATTCTGGACTGAAAACTAAAATAATTGCAATTATGAGACAATAATATGGAGATATGTACTTTACGGGTTACAGGATACAATAATAAATTTGAACTGAGATGAAAAAAAAATTTCTTCCAGGAGACAAAAAGCAAAACTAATTTTAGAATTTTCATGTATTTTTGTTGTTTAAATTAAAAAATTACTATTACTGATTAGGCATCATAAATATTTTTGCAGTTTACATAATAATTTTAGCGATTAAGCCAAAAAAGAAAATTTTGGTTCCAGGAGTTTCGGTTACTATTGAGACAAGTAGCTATTATTACTATAGAGTTCATTACATGGACTGTTTTATTGCTTCAAAATTCAAATATCTTTGAAAAGACTGCAGTATGAAAATACATCAAAAATGCAATTTTTTTGACAAAATTGATTCTACTTTAAAAAGTATTTTATTTTTAAATACAAAAGTGACTAGATGTTGCAATTTCCTTTAAAATGAGCTATTATACAGCTCTCTATGATTTTCCAGTGCCCAGCTAGCTGAGCAGAAAGAAAAAGCGGAAAGAAAAAAATATCCCGTTTGTGGAGAATAACGTGGTAAAAGTCAATTTTCTTGATTTTCAAGCCAATATATTTTCTTTGTTATTCAAGCCAAAGGGAGGTAA
Source organism: Artemia sp. Qi Xiang Cuo (assembly GCF_049724085.1). Classification (NCBI taxonomy): domain Eukaryota; kingdom Metazoa; phylum Arthropoda; class Branchiopoda; order Anostraca; family Artemiidae; genus Artemia; species Artemia sp. Qi Xiang Cuo. The sequence goes on from NW_028300641.1 coordinate 29,957, forward strand.
GTTTCCTTTATAGAGGATTCGGACAAGGCGGTTCTAATGGTGTACTTTTTGTTTTGATCTGACTCTTTTTTTAGGAGTTGGGGGGTTTTATATTTCTTGACATTGGAGGTGATCGTCTCTTACTAGGTTGCTAGCTACCGCTGCAACCCGGATATGTGATGACTTAGTTCCTTGTACGAGCCCTCGACTTTTAGTAGATTAATATGTTGTATAATCTTACATTTTGATACTGCCTTATATACGCTATTAATGAAACAGTTCAAGACAGGAAAAAGTGGAGCTAGTGCCCTTAGAGAACGCAAATAGCTCTGACATCCCTCATTTGGGCTACAGTATGACGAATGCCCATGCTTTCTTGTGTCCCTGTAATTGATTTCACAATAATCCAAGCCGCCAAGGTAGAAATTAACCACTTTTTCAGTTGAAAATTTTAATGCTATATTGTTTTCAAGGATATCAAAAAGAATTTGACATAATTCAATATCCGTCGGATAGAGCTTGCAGATATCAGGGTGACATTGCCAAGTAACCTGCTGCCCAATTTTTGGTTTTGAATTTTTACTCAGATTGTTATAGGTGACTTCAGCCATCATAATTTCCTTGTCAGATCTAGTTTTAGAGCATTTTTCAATAGTTGTCTCGTACTTTTCAGGACAGTGTGTTCTACTACACAGAGAATTTTTTGCCAAATATTCAGTAGAACTAAACGAACTGTTTAAAACACAGTTAGAAATGCTTTTTTCTTGAGTCGGTGTTCCAGGAATTTGTTCTAAATCATTAGTCTTACAAACACATTTACTAATAACCCTAACAGGCTCGTTTTCGCCATAATTGAAAAACATTGCTTTTCCTTCGCTGTTGATAGGTATGCTTGTATATATATTTTTATTGCTGCTACATAAACTGCAATTGCTCCTTCCAAAATTAATATACGAATTTTCTAAGAAGTACGCCTCCGTATATTCACTGTGTTGTCGAACATTTTCCATTGCATCTATAAACTGTTCCGCAGTTGCCAATCCATACCTTGGAAGCTTTTCGTTAAACTGACAACATTTCTTTTGGATATTGCCATGAAGCTTTGCCAAAGCATTTCTAGCCGACTTTTCAACAGCATCCGCTCTTTCAAAGAGAATTTTAATCTGTAATTTCGAATACTTTTCGTGATCCCGATAAAACATGCGTAAAATGTTTCTCAATTTACAAAGATCAGCCTGCATTTTTGCCATCTTCTTGTATTTCTGAATGTAATTTTTCCCTTTGTCCTTATGCGTTCTTCGGTACAACCTCGCAGAGAATTTAATTTTTTCATTATAGCTTTTGTCACCCCAGTATCTACCCATTATTCTGGTAGCAACTTTTTTCTTATGTTTGTTTCGGTAATCTATATCGTTATCATACCGTTCCTTGCTCTTTTGTTTCGCTGTCTCAATTTTCCCTTCTCGATACCCCTGATCCGTAAGATACCTCTGTTTTGCTCTGTCATATTTCATTTTCTTAAATCCTGGATCACAAGACATCTTAGTAGCAATCCTTACGCGTGCTCGAGCTTTATTGCGTTTGGTGGCATTTTTATCTCTTTTAAATAAACTTTTCTTATATTTCAGGATGTTAGCTTTATTTTTTGTGTAGTAAAGTTTTCTATTAGTAGAAATTTGGATTGTTCTATTTTGATATTGTTTTTGGTTATTCTTTCTTTTTTTCCACTCGCGTGAGACCATATTTTTTCAAGATTTAAAATTATTAAGCACACAAAATCCCGTGTCGAGTATCTAAAACCTAGCATAAAACAAAACTAATTTTAAAATTTTCAGGTATTTATCTTGTTTGAATTACAAAATTAGTATTATTGGTTAGACACCATAAATATTTTTGCAGTTTAAATAATAAGTTTAGTGATTCTGGACTGAAAACTAAAATAATTGCAATTATGAGACAATAATATGGAGATATGTACTTTACGGGTTACAGGATACAATAATAAATTTGAACTGAGATGAAAAAAAAATTTCTTCCAGGAGACAAAAAGCAAAACTAATTTTAGAATTTTCATGTATTTTTGTTGTTTAAATTAAAAAATTACTATTACTGATTAGGCATCATAAATATTTTTGCAGTTTACATAATAATTTTAGTGATTAAGCCAAAAAAGAAAATTTTGGTTCCAGGAGTTTCGGTTACTATTGAGACAAGTAGCTATTATTACTATAGAGTTCATTACATGGACTGTTTTATTGCTTCAAAATTCAAATATCTTTGAAAAGACTGCAGTATGAAAATACATCAAAAATGCAATTTTTTTGACAAAATTGATTCTACTTTAAAAAGTATTTTATTTTTAAATACAAAAGTGACTAGATGTTGCAATTTCCTTTAAAATGAGCTATTATACAGCTCTCTATGATTTTCCAGTGCCCAGCTAGCTGAGCAGAAAGAAAAAGCGGAAAGAAAAAAATATCCCGTTTGTGGAGAATAACGTGGTAAAAGTCAATTTTCTTGATTTTCAAGCCAATATATTTTCTTTGTTATTCAAGCCAAAGGGAGGTAAGTTTCCTTTATAGAGGATTCGGACAAGGCGGTTCTAATGGTGTACTTTTTGTTTTGATCTGACTCTTTTTTTAGGAGTTGGGGGGTTTTATATTTCTTGACATTGGAGGTGATCGTCTCTTACTAGGTTGCTAGCTACCGCTGCAACCCGGATTTTTTAAATACAAATTTTTTTTAACCATATCAATTTTATTTACAATCTGACCTTGAACAACTCTCTATGATGTTCCACTGCCAAGCTATCTCTAGAATAGAACAGAGAAACGAAAAGATGCCATTTATGCAGAATATCGTAGTAGCCGCCATTTTTCTTGATTTTCCAGCAAATATATTTTCCATGTTATTCAAGCCAAGGGATGGTAAGCTTTCTATATAAGGGTATCGGACAAGCGGGTTCTAACGGTGCACTTTTTGTTTTGACTTGCCTCTATTTTCAGGAGTTATGAGTTATTATAATATTTCTTAGCATTGGACCTGATCGTCTCCTACTAGGTTCCTAGCTACCGGTGTAACTCGGATTTCAATATTGTCTCAAATTGTTCAATCTTTCCTAATACATAAACGTCGGTAGCATAGTGGGTATAGTGTATATATCTTAATCCTGAGGTCGTGATTTCGAGCCTCATCAGGGACAACATTTTAAATTAATTTCAAATGGATGGTGATGGTTTCTAGGAAATTTATCCTTTATTACTAACTTTTAGTCTCCTTATGGGTTTTAATGTTCGTTCCTTACTTTAAACCATATTGATCCTTTTTGTACTAACTTTTAGTTGCTATTTGCCGTGGTTTATTCTTTACTACGTTTTCAGCTATATGCTATGAAACTAGCATAGGCCCTATTTATCATGAACTGTATCGGTCCTTTATGTAAAATTTTTCTCTTTTAGAAATAATTTATTTTAGTTACAAAAGATTTTTAACCCGGATTAATTTCCTTTAAAATGAGCCATTGAAAAACTCTCTACGATGTTCCAGTGCCAAGCAATCTGTGGAAAAGAAAAAGAAAGAAAAAAATATCCCTTTTAGGCAGAATGTTGTAGTAGCTGCCACTTTTCTTGATTTTCAAGCCAATATATTTCCATTGGTGTTCAAGCTAAGGAACAGAAAGTCTCCTATATAGGGGTTTCGGACAAGGCGGTTCTAATGGTGTACTTTTGTTTTGATCTGACTCCTTTTTTAGGAGTTATGGGTTTTTATATTTCTTAACATTGGACTTGATCGTCTCTACTAGGTTGCTAGCTACCTCTGCAACCCGGATGTACCAGATTACAAACAAGAAAAACCAATGGCTTTTTCTTATTTGGAATAGTAAGAGACGATCTTCAGAGAATGAGGCATCAAACTAAGCCCAATTTATGCCATGATTTGTTCTATACTAGGTTTCAGCCATTTCTACAGCTATGATATCGATGAAAACTGCATAGTCGTCATTTATGACGGCGTTTATAATGGCATTATAATGGCATAGTTATGTGAGGTAGCGTGGTCAAGCGGTTTAAGGCGCTGGTGTTAGCCACCCGTCACATCGGAGGCATGGGTTCGAATATCCCTGATGAAAGTATTTTATACCGAAGCAAACAAATTACTAGCTTGAGTCTTAAATTATAATCTTGTTTTAGTTACTATGGGATGAAGTTCGTTCTTTACTGTAAAAATTTTTAACTCTATAATCTTCGAACATTTGAACCTTTTATAATTTATAATGATGCATAATATAAATACTGTAATCTTAACTATAGTGAAGTTGCGTATGCAAGTTAGTATAGGGAAGAGTTCGATCTTTATTATAACTTTGATCTAACCATTATGTATTCATGAATGAGACCATTTGCAGTTTTGACGTTTCTTATATAGTAATTATGACGTCACTGCATCAAAAATACAGTTTTTATTGGAAAAATTTATTCTCTTTTAGAAATAATTTATTTTAGTTACAAAAGGTTTTTAACCCAATTAATTTCCTTTAAAATGAGCTATTGAACAACCCTCTACGATGTTCCAGTGCCAAGCTATCTGTGAAAAAAAAAAGAAAAAAAAAGAAAAAAATATCCCGTTTGGGGAGAATAACGTGGTAAAAGTATATTCTCTTGATTTACAAGCCAATATATTTTCTTTGTTATTCAAGCCAAAGGGCGGTAAGTTTCCTTTATGGAGGATTTGGACAAGGCGGTTCTAATGGTGTACTTTTTGTTTTGATCTAACTCTTTTTTTAGGAGCTACGGGTTTTTATATTTCTTAACATTGGAGGTGATCGTCTCTTACTAGGTTGCTAGGTGCCGCTGCAACCCGGAAAGTGGTCCAAGACACTGGTGTTAGCCACCAGTCTCTTCGGAGGCGTCGGTTCAAATCTTACCGCTGGTATACGATTATGTTTGAAAGACTGCAGTGTGAAAAGACATCAAAAATGCAGTTTTTGGTGGAAAAATTTATTCTCTTTTAGAAATAATTTATTTTAGTTACTATAGATTTTTAACCCAATTAATTTCCTTTAAAATGAGCTATTGAACAACCCTCTACGATGTTCCAGTGCCAAGCTATCTGTGGAAAAGAAAAAGAAAAAAGAAAAAAATATCCCGTTTGTGGAGAATAACGTGGTAAAAGTCTATTTTCTTGATTTTCAAGCCAATATATTTTCTTTGTTATTCAAGCCAAAGGGCGGTAAGTTTCCTTTATATAGGATTCGGACAAGTGGTTCTAATGGTGTACTTTTTGTTTTGATCTGACTTTTTTTTTAGGAGTTGGGGGGTTTTATATTTCTTAACATTGGAGGTGATCGTCTCTTACTAGGTTGCTAGCTACCGCTGCAACCCGGATAAAAATCTTCCACTTCAGTTTTAAGTTCCCCAAAGACATAAAAAAAATTTTAAGTTTTATTCTAAATTTGTTCCGTAGCAAATAGAAAAAGCTATACCATAGTTGTGAATATTTTCCCGGAAGATAAAAAGTTCTAGCTCAATTTTTAATTTTCCCAACGAAGTGAAGAAAAGTTCAAGTTCTATTCTGAATTTTATCAATGAAAAAGAAATTAGTTATTGATCATTTCTATATTTCCAAATAGTATAAAAATTTTCCAATTCAGCTCAGATCCGTCTCGAAGATATGAAAAATTTAAATACAGTTCGAAATTTTTAACTGAAAACAAAAAAGTTCAAGTGCCCTTCTGAACTTTATCAAATAACACACTCTAATCCTAATTTATCAAGAAAAAAAAAAAATTTTCCACTTCAGTTCTCTCTTTCACAAAGACATAAAGAAATTTAAACGAAGTCAAGGAAAGTTCAAATTCTATCCTGAATTTTCTCAATGAAAAAGAAATTAGTTATTGATCATTTCTATTTTTCCAAATAATATTAAAATTTTCCACTTCAGTTCAGATTTATCTCAAAGAGATGAAAAATTTAAAATAATGTTCCAAACTTTTCACAGAAAATAAAAAAGTTCATTCTTCTGAATTTTCTCAATGAAAAAGAAATTAGCTATTAATCAACTCTATTTTTCCAAATAATATAAAAATTTTTCACTTCGGATCAGATTTTTCTGAAAGAGATGAAAAAATTATAAAAACTGTTCCAAATTTTTCATGGAAGATAGAAAAGTTCAAGTTCTCTTCTGAATTTAACCAAAGAACACACTTCAATTGTAATTTCTCCAGAGAAAATAAAAATCTTCAACTTTAGTTTATGTCGTTTACCAAAGACATAAAGGAATTTAAAATTCTATTCTAAAATGTTCCGTAGTAGATAGGAAAAGCTATACCATAGTTGTGAATATTTTCCCGGAAGATAAGAAGTTCTAGTTCAATTTTTAATTTTCTCAACGAAGTGAAGAAAAGTTCAAGTTCTATTTTGAATTTTCTCAATGAAAAAGAAATTAGTTATTGATAATTCTATTTTTCCAAATAATATAAAATTTTCCACTTTAGTTCAGATCTGTCTCGAAGAGATGAAAACTTTAAAATACTGTTCCAAATTTTTCAAAGAAGATAAAAAAGTTTAAGTTCTCTTCTGAATTTTACCATAGAACACAATTCAATTCTAATTTCTCCAAAGAAAATAAAAATCTTGGACTTCAGTTCTTTATTTCACAAAGACATAAAGAAATTTAAAGTTCAATTCTAAATTTTTCGGTGGAAGATAGAAAAAGTAATACTATACTTGTGAATATTTTCCCGGAAGATAAAAAGTTCTAGTTCAATTTACAAGTTTCTCAAGGAAGTGAAGAAAAGTTCAAGTTCTATTCTGAATTTTACCAAAGAACACACTTCAATTCTAATTTCTCCTAATAATATAAAAATCTTCCACTTCAGTTTTAAGTTCCCCAAAGACATAAAGAAATTTAAAGTTCTATTCTAAATTTGTTCCGTAGTAAATAGAAAAAGCTATACCATAGTTCTGAATATTTTCCCGGAAGATAAAAAGTTCTACTTCAATTTTTAATTTTCTCAACGAAGTGAAGAAAAGTTCAAGTTCTATTCTGAATTTTCTCAATGAAAAAGAAATTAGTTATTGATCATTTCTATTTTTCCAAATAATATAAAAATTTTCCACTTTAGTTAAGATCTTTCTCGAAGAGATGAAAAATTTAAAATACGGTTCCAAATTTTTTCACAGAAGATAATAAAGTTCAAGTTCTCTTCTGAATTTTACCAAAGAACACAATTCAATTCTAATTTCTCCAGAGATTATAAAAATCTCTAACTTCAGTTCTTTATTTTAAAAAGACATAAAGAAATTTAAAGTTCAATTCTAAATTTTTCGGTGGAATATAGATAAAGTAATACCACACTTGTGAATATTTTCCGGATGATAAAAACTTCTAGTTCAATTTAAAATTTTCTCAACAAAGTGAAAAAAAGTTCAAGTTTTCTTCTGAATTTTACCAAAGAACATACTTCAATTCTAATTTCTCCAGAGAAAATAAAAATCTTCCACTTCAGTTTTAAGTTCCCCAAAGACTTAAAGAAATTTAAAGTTCTATTCTAAATTTTTCCGTAGTAAATAGAAAAAGCTATACCATAATTTTGAATATTTTCCCGGAAGATAAAAAGCTCTAGTTCAATTTTTAATTTTCTCAACGAAGTGAAAAAAGTTCAAGTTCTTTTCTGAATTTTCTCAATGAAAAAGAAATTAGTTATTGATCACTTCCATTTTTCCCAATAATATAAAATTTTCATCTTTAGTTCAGATCTGTCTCGAAGAGATGAAAAATTTAAAATACTGTTTCAAATTTTTCACAGAAGATAAAAAAGTTCAAGTTCTCTTCTGAATTTTCTCAATGAAAAAGAAATTAGTTATTGATCATTTCTATTTTTCCAAATAATATAAAAATTTTCCACTTTAGTTCAGATCTGTCGCGAAGAGATGAAAAATTTAAAATACTGCTCCAAATTTTTCACAGAAGATAAAAAAAGTTCAAGTTCTCTTCTTAATTTTACCAAAGAACACACTTCAATTCTAATTTCTCCAGAGAAAATAAAAATCTTCCACTTCAGTTCTTTATTTCACAAAGACATAAAGAAATTTAAATTTCAATTCTAAATTTTTCGGTGGAACATAGAAAAAGTAATAGCATACTTGTGAATATTTTCACGGAAGATAAAAAGTTCTAGTTAGATTTTAAATTTTCTCAAAGAAGTAAAAAAAAGTTCAAGTTCTCTTCTGAATTTTCTCTATGAAAAAGAAATAAGTGATTTATCATTTCTATTTTTCCAAATAATATAAAAATTTTCAACTTCAGTTCAGATCTGTCTCAAAGGGATGAAATTTTTTTTAAAACTGTTTCAAATTTTTCATAGAAGATACAAAAGCTCAAGTTCTCTTCTGAATTTTACCAAAGAACAAACTTCATTTCCAATTTCTCCAGAGAAAATGAAAATCTTAAACTTCAGTTTTAAGTTACCCAAAAACAAAGAAATTTAAAGTTCTATTCTAAATTTTTCCGTAGTAGATAGAAAAAGCTACACCATAGTTCTGAATATTTTCCCTGAAGATAAAAAGTTCTAGTTCAATTTTTAATTTTCTCTACGAAGTGAAGAAAAGTTCAAGTCCTGTTCTGAATTTTCTCAACGAAAAAAAAATTAGTTATTGATCAATTCTATTTTTACAAATAATATAAAAATTTTCCCCTTCAGTTCAGATCTGTCTCAAAGAGATGAAAAATTTAAAATACTGTTCCAATTTTTTCACAGAATATAAGAAAGTTCAAGTTCTCTTTTCAATTTTACCGAAGAACACAATTCAATTCTAATTTATCCAGATAAAATAAAAATCTTCCATTTCAATTCTTTATTTCGCAAAGTCATAAAGGAATTAACAGTTCTATTCTAGATTTTTCGGTGGAAGATAGAGAAAGTAATATCGTAGTTGTGAATATTTTCCCGGGAGATAAAAAGTTCTACTTCAATTTTATATTTTCTCAATAAAGAGTAGAAAAGTTCAACTTCTCTTCTGAACTTTCTCTATGGAGAAGAAATAAGTTATTGATTAACTCGATTTTTCAAGGGAAATAAAAATTTTCCACTTCAGTTCTTTATTTCACAAAGACATAAATAAATTTAAAGTTCTATTCTAAATTTTTAGATGGAAGATAGAAAACGTAATGCTATGATTATGATTATTTTCCATGAAGGTCAAAAGTTTCACTTTATTCCTAATTAATCTTAAATTCAGTTCCGATTTTTCTCAAAGAAATGAAAAATTTAAAGATCCGTTCCAAATTTTTCATAGAAGATAGAAAAAGTTATACATTGATTGTGAATATTCAACAGGAAGATAAGGAGCTCCACCTTAATTCTGAGTTTTCTCGAAGAAGTGCAAAATGTTCAAGTTCTCTTCTGAATTTTCTTAAAGAAGAGAAAAAAGTTAGCTCCATTCTGAATTTTACCAACGAAAATGAAAAAACCTTCCACTTCAGTTCTTAATTTCTCAAAGACAGAAAAAATTCAAAGTTCAGTTCTAAATTTTTCTGTAGAAGATGGGAAAAGTTATATTATGATTGCGATTATTTTTCAGTGAAGATAAAAAGTTTAACTTTAATTCTAAATTTTCTTAAATACAGTTCAGATTTTTCTCAAAGAGATGAAAAATATAAAGTTCTGTTCCAAGTTTTTCATAGAAGATAGAAAAAGCTATGCATTGATCGTGAATATTCACCATGAAGATAAAAGTTTCCACTTTACTTCTAAATTTTCTCAATGAAGCGCAAAATGTTCAAGTTCTCTTCTAATTTTTCCAAGAAAATAAAAAGATTCCACTTCAGTTCTGTTTTTTTTTTGTCAAAGAGATGAAAAATTTAAAGATCTGTTCTAATTTTAAATTAAATTTTACCTCCTTTGTCTTATGGATTTACCCCTCAAATTTTTAAATTAGAAAATGAGTGACTCGTTCTTTTATTAAAGACAATAGTTCAAACTCGTTCATTTAACCTCCGAAACAATAGGCTAGGTTTGGTTCGGTATAAGTAAATATTAATAAATAAATAGATTCATTTCTACATGTTTAAGTTAGGTTAGATTAGGTAAACTTATCATGAGCGTTCACGATAAGTTAACCTAACCTTTTCCGGTGAGTATGGTTGGGTTAGGTTAGGCTAGATTAGGTTAGGTTAGATTAGGTTAAGTTAGGTTACGTTAGCCTACGTACGCTTCACTTAGGTTAGGTTAGGTATGATGAGAGACAGGCAAAAAGCTAGGTGTATGATTAGGTTAGGTTAGGTTAGATTAAGTTAGGTTAAGTTAGGTTAGGCTAGGTTAGCCTACGTACGCACGCGTGTGTAGGCTAACCTAGCCTAACCTAACTTAACCTAACCTAACTTAATCTAACCTAACCTAATCATACACCTAACTTTTTGCCTGTCTCTCACCTAACCTAACCTAAGTGTAGCGTACGTAGGCTAACCTAACCTAACTTAATCTAGCCTAACCTAACCATGCTCGCCGGAAAAGGTTAGGTTAACTTATCATGAGTGCTCATGATAAGTTAACCTAACCTAACCTTACTTAAACATGTAGAAATGTTTCTATTTATTTATCAATATTTATTTATACCTAACCTAACCTAGCCTATTGTTTTGGAGGTTAGATGAACGAGTTTGAATGATTGTCTTTAATAATAGAATGAGTCATCCATTTTCTAATTTAAAAATTTGAGGGGTAAATTCATAAGACAAAGGAGCTAAAATTTAACTTGAAATTAGAACAGAACTTTACATTTTTCATCTCTTTGAGAAAAAACAGAACTGAAGTGGAACTTTTTCATTTTCTTGGAAAAATTAGAAGAGAACTTAAACATTTGCACTAGATTGAGAAAATTTAGAATTAAAGTGGAAATTTTTATCTTCATGGTAAATATTCACGATCAATGTATAACTTTTTCTATCTTCTATGAAAAACTTGGAACAGAACTTTAAATTTTTTCATCTCTTTGAGAAAAATCGAAGCAGCATTTAAGAAAATTTAGAATTAAAGTGAAACTTTTTATCTTCACTGGAAAATAATCACAATCATTGTATAACTTTTCCTATATTCTACGGAAAAATTTAGAACTGAAATTTAAATTTTTTATGTCTTTGAGAAATTAAGAACTAAAGTGGAAGTTTTTTTTCATTTTCATTGGTAAAATTCAGAATTGAGCTAACTTTTTCTCTTCTTTAAGAAAATTTAGAATAGAACTTGAACATTTTGCACTTCTTCGAGAAAACTCTGAATTAAAGTGGAGCTTCTTATCTTCATGTCAAATATCCACGACCAATGTATAACTTTTTCTATCTTCTATTAAAAATTTGGAAAAGAACTTTAAATTTTTCATCTCTTTGAAAAAAATCGGAACTTAATTTAAGAAAATTAGAATTAAAGTGAAACTTTTTATCTTCACTTAAAAATAATCACCATCATTGTATAACTTTTCCTATATTTTACAGAAAAATTTAGAACTGAAATTTAAATTTTTTATGTCTTCGAGAAATTAAGAAGTAAGTGGAAGGTTTTTTATTTTCATTGGTAAAATTCAGAATTGAGTTAACTTTTTTCTCTTCTTTAAGAAAATTAAGAAGAGAACTTGAACATTTTGCACTTCTTCGAGAAAACTCAGAATTAAAGTGGAGCTCCTGTCTTCATGTCGAATATTCACAATCAATGTATAACTTATTCTATCTTCATTGAAAAATTTGGAACAGAACTTTAAATTTTTCACCTTTTTGAGAAAAATTGGAACTGAATTTAAGAAAAATTAGAAATAAAGGTGAAATTTTTGATCTTCGTGGAAAATAATCACAATCATAGTATTACTTTTTCTATCTTCCATCTAAAAATTTAGAATAGAACTTTAAATTTCTTTATGTCTTTGTGAAATAAAGAACTGAAGTGGAAAATTTTTATTTTCCCTACAAAAATCGAGTTAATAAATAACTAATTTCTTTTCCATAGAAAAAATTCAGAAGAGAAGTTGAACTTTTCGTCACTTCGTTGAGAAAATTTAAAATTGAAGTAGAAATTTTTATCTCCCGGGAAAATATTCACAAATACGATATTACTTTCTCTATCTTTCACCGAAAAAGTTAGAATAGAACTTTTAATTTTTTTATGAATTTGTGAAATAAAGAACTGAAGTGGAAGATTTTTATTTTCTCTGTAGAAATTAGAATTGAATTGTGTTCTTTGGTAAAACTCAGAAGAGAACTTGAGCTTTTTTTATATTCTGTTAAAAAATTGGAACAGTATTTTAAATTTTTCATCTCTTTGAGACAGATCTGAACTGAAGTGGAAAATTTTTATATTATTTGGAAAAATAGAATTTATCAATAACTAATTTCTTTTTCATTGAGAAAATTCAGAACAGAGCTTTAAATTTTCTTCACTTCGTTGAGAAAATTAAAAATTGAACTAGAATATTTATCTTCAGGGAAAATATTCAGAACTATGGTGCAGTTTTTCTATCTACTACGGAAAAACTTAGAATAAACTTTAAATTTCTTTATGTCTTTGGGAAACTTAAAACTGAAGTTTAAGATTTTTATTTTCTCTGGAGAAATTAGAATTGAATTTTGTTCTTTGGTAAAATTCAGAAGAGAACTTGAGCTTTTCTATCTTCTATGAAGTGGAACTGTTTTAAATAATTTTTCATCCCTTTGAGACAGATCTGAACTGAAGTAGAAAATTTTTATATTATTTGGAAAAATAGAATGATCAATAACTTATTTCTTTTTCATAGAGAAAATTCAGAAGAGAACTTTAACTTTTCTTCACTTCGTTGAGAAAATTTAAAATTGAAATAGAACTTTTTTCTTCCGTAAAAATATTCACAAGTATGGTATTACTTTTTTTATCTTCCACCGAAAAATTTAGAATTGAACTTTAAATTTCTTTATGTCTTTGTGAAAAAGAGAACTGAAGTGGAAGATTTTTGTTTTCTCTGGAGAAATTAGAATTGAATTGTGTTCTTCGGTAAAATTCGGAAGAGAACTTAAACTTTTTTTATCTTCAGTGAAAAATTTGGAAAAGTATTTTAAATTATTCATCTCTTCGAGACAGATCTGAACTAAAGTGGAAAATTTTTATATTATTTGGAAAAATAGAAATGATCAATAACTAATTTCTTTTTCATTGAGAAAATTCAGAATAGAATTTGTACTTTTCTTCACTTCGTTGAGAAAATTAAAATTGAACTAGAACTTTTTATCTTCCGGAAAAATATTCACAAATATGATATAGCTTTTTCTATCTGCCACGAAAAAATTCAGAATAGAACTTTAAATTTCTTTATGTCTGTAGGGAACCTTAAAAGTGAAGTGGAAGATTTTTATTTTCTCTGGATAACTTACAATTGAATCGTGTTCTCTGGTAATTCAGAAGAGAACTTGAACTTTTCTTCACATTGTTGAGAAAATTTTAAATTGAACTAGAACTTTTTATCTTCCGGGAAAATATTCACAACTATAGTATTACTCTTTCTATCCGGGAAAATATTCACAAGTATGGTATTACTTTTTCTATCTTCCACCGAAAAATTTAGAATTGAACTTTAAATGTCTTTATGTCTTTGTGAAATAAAGAACTTAAGTGGAAGATTTTTGTTTTCTCTGGAGAAATTAGAATTGAATTGTGTTCTTTGGTAAAATTCTGAAGAGAACTTGATCTTTTTTATCTTCTGTGAAAAATTTGGAACAGTATTTTAAATTTTTCATCTCTTCGAGACAGATCTGAACTAAATTGGAAAATTTTTATATTATTTGGGAAAATAGAAATGATCAATAACTAATTTCTTTTTTATTGAGAAAATTCAGAATAGAGCTCGAACTTTTCTTCACTTCGTTGGGAAAATTAAAAATTGAACTAGAACTTTTTATCTTCCTGGAAAATATTCACAACTATGGTATAGCTTTTTCTATTTACTACGGAAAAAGTTTAGAATAGAACTTTAAATTTCTTTGTGTCTTTGGGGAACTTAAAACTGAAGTGGAAGATTTTTATATTATTTGTAGAAATTAGAATTGAAGTGTGTTCTTTGGTAAAATTCAGAATAGAACTTGAACTTTTCTTCATTTCGTTGAGAAAATTTTAAATTGAACTAGAACTTTTTATCTTCCGGGAAATATTCACAACTATGGTATTACTTTTTCTATCTTCCACCGAAAAATTTAGAATTGAACTTAAAATATCTTTATGTCTTTGTGAAATAGAGAACTGAAGTGGAAGATTTTCGTTTTCTCTGGAGAAATTAGAATTGAATTGCGTTCTTTGGTAAAATTCAGAAGAGAACTTTAACTTTTTTATCTTCTGTGAAAAATTTGGAACAGTATTTTAAATTTTTCATCTCTTCGAGACAGATCTGAACTAAAGTGGAAAATTTTTATATCATTTGTAAAAAAAGAATGATCAATAACTAATTTCTGTTTCACTGAGAAAATTCAGAATAGAACTTGAACTTTTCTTCACTCCGTTGAGAAAATTAAAAATTGAACTAGAACTTTTTATCTTCCGGGAAAATATTCACAACTCTAGTATAGCTTTTTCTATCTACTACGGAAAAATTTAGAATAGAACTTTAAATTTCTTTATGTCTTTGGTGAACTTAAAACTGAAGTTGAAAATTTTTATTTTCTCTGGAGAAATTACAATTGAAGTGTGTTCTTTGGTAAAATTCAGAAGAGAACTTGAACTTTTCTATCTTCCATGAAAATTTAGAACAGTATTTAAAATTTTTTCATCTCTTTGAGAAAAATCTGATCCGAAGTGAAAAATTTTTATATTATTTGGAAAAATAGAATTGATCAATAGCTAATTTCTTTTTCATTGACAAAAATTCAGAAGAATGAACTTTTTTATCTTCTGTGAAAAATTTGGAACATTATTTTAAATTTTTCATCTCTTTGAGATATACCTGAACTGAAGTGAAAAATTTGTATATTATTTGGAAAAATAGAAATTATCAATAACTAACTTCTTTTTCATTGAGAAAACTCAGAATAGAACTTGAACTTTCCTTGACTTCGTTGAGAAAATTAAAATTGAACTAGAACTTTTTGTCTTCCGGGAAAATATTCACAACTACGGTGTAGCCTTTTCTATCTACTACAGATAAATTTAGAATAGAACTTTAAAGTTCTTTATGTCTTTTGGTGAACTTAAAACTGAAGTGGAAGATTTTTATTTTCTTTGGAGAAATTAAAATTGAATTGTGTTCTTTGGTAAAATTCAGAAGAGAACTTGAACTTTTCTATCTTCTATGAAAATTTGGAACAGTATTTAAAATTTTGTCATCCCCTAGAGAAACACCTGAACCGAAGTGGAAAATTTTTATATTATTTGGAAAAATAGAATTGATTAATAACTAATTTCTTTTTCATTGAGAAAATTCAGAAGAGAACTTGAACTTTTCTCCACTTCATTGAGAAAATTTAAAATTGAAATAGGACTGCTTATTCTTCGAGAAAATATTCACAACTATGATATAGCTTTTTCTATCTACTAAGGAAAAATTTCGAATTTGTAAGATTGGTTTAAGAAGGATATTAAGAATAGAACTTGTTCTGAAAATACATAATCAAGCCTTTGAAAAGTATTGCTTGATGTTGGGGTTTGCAAAAAAGTCGTAAAGTAAAGTTGTGGTGAAAAAGATAACTACTTCAACTTGTAAAACTGGTTTAGGAAGGACATTAAGAAAAAAACTTGTTCTGAAAAGATATAATAAATCCTTTTGGAAAGTATTGCTTGATGTTTGGGTGTGCAAAAAAGTTGTAAAGTAAAGTTGTGGGGGAAAAGATAAGTACTTCAACTTCTAAAATGGGTTTAGGAAGAAAATTACGTAAAGAACTTGTTCTGAAAAGAAATAATAAAACCTTTGAAAAGTATTGCTTGATGTTAGGGTATTCGAAAAGCCTTGTAGTAAAGTTGTGGGGGAAAGATGAGTAATTCAACTTGTAAAATTGGTTTTGGAAGGACATTACGTAAAGAACTTGTTCTGAAAAGATATAATAAAGTCTTTGAAAAGTATTGCTTGATGTTGGGGTATGCAAAAAGTCATAAAGTAAAGTTGTGGGGAAAAAGATAAGTACTTCAAATTGTAAAATTGGTTTAGGAAGGACATTCAGAAAAAAACTTGTTCTGAGATACCTTTGAAAAGTATTGCTTGATGTTGGGGTGTGCAAAACGTCGTAAAGTAAAGTTATGGGGAAAAGGATGGGTACTTCAACTTGTAAAATGGGTTTAGGAGGGACATTAAGAAAAGAACTTGTACTGAAATTCCTTTTGAAAAGTACTGCTTGGTGTTGGGGCATTCGAAAACCTGTAAAGTAAAGTTGTTGGTGACAAGGATGGGTACTTCAACTTTTAAAATGGGTTTAGGAATGACATTAAGAAAGGAACTTGTTCTGAAAAGATATCATAAAACCTTTTGAAATGTGAGGGCCCTTCTGTGTCTCAAGTGCACAAAAAAGTTTTAAACACTGGGAAGGGGGCTCTTTGGGGACCCGGGGGGCCTTTGGAGGTCCGGGGGCCCTTGGGGGCTGGGTGGTCCTTTGGGAGCCCGGGGGCCCTTTGGTGGCCGGGGGCTTCCTTCTGGGTTGGGGTAGGGGGGTTGAGTTTCACCCTCAAATCTTCTTCTAAATTAACTTCTAAAATCATCTTTTAAATTGTCTCTAACTGTTTCGCCCAAATAATTCCCTAAAATGTTTAAAACGGTTTCGCCCAAATAATCCCTAAACGTAATTTCTGCGTATTCCTTTTGTTTTGGCATCCCTACGCTGTCAAATTTGAAATTCGTAAGAAACCCTTTCCCGCGTTAATCTCTTCATCTTTAAGATCAAAATATCTCTTCCCCACCGTTAATACGCATGTATAAACTTTGCCCGGAGACAATTCTCCTGGATGAGTACCAACAAATCAATTGACTTTGACATTATCTGTCAGAAATTAATAAACTTCACCCGGATACAATTCTCCTGGATGAAAATCAACAAATCAATCAACCTTGACATCATCCGTCAGACATGAATAAACCTCGCTCGGAAACAATTCTCCTGGACGAACACCAACACTCAATCAACCTTGACATCATCCGTCTGTAGTATGTTAAGTTATACTTCTATGGGACATATAGGTAAACATTTCTACGGGACGTATACACCTTTTCAAAGAGAGTGAGTATCCTCTCACATGGCCTTATACTTCTATGGGACATATAGGTATACATTTCTACGGGATGTATACACTTTTTCAAAGAGATTGAGTATCCTCTCACATGGCCTTATACTTCTATGGTACTATGTTCCTTCCTGTGCTATTTGGGATTACATAATATGTTATGAAGAACGGGTTTCTGACATAATTTATGTAGGCCAGATTTCTACTTTATAGTATATATATATGGCCTACGTGTCTTTTAGGGTAAATCTATGCCAAAAAAACCGGTGTGTCTTGACTAGGTGTTAATATATTCAGTTTTTTTACTATAAAATCAAGTTTCAGATCAAAATTTTCTACAGTTTGAATAGTTCATTCGTTCTATCGATATATATTTTGCGATCATTTACATTGGTAGAGATATGGAATATTCTAAGCGACTTCTGGTGAGTAAAATTTTCTTATATTATAATAAAAAAGAAATTCATTTTTTGTCTCGTCATTAAGTTAAGGAAGAATATCCTTAACCTTCCTCACTTACGCTTTTTTCATCGTGCTGTTAGATCTTTAAAAAGGTGCCTATGTTAATTAAACAGTCCATGTGTTTCAATTTTAGTAAATATTCAAAAAAAGAGAGGCAGGTTCACTTCGATTTTGGCTCATCGTACATGAAAAAATTAAAACAGAATTTGCATATTAGTTTCGGCAGATATGAAAGGTCGCCTCCCTCCTCAATATCATGCTCTTTACACTAAAGTTCGAATTTTGTTTGAATCACAAACTCTTGAATCACAAAGGCCGGTTAATTAGAATAGATACCTCTTTTGAAAGTGCTAAAAAAAACTTAAGCGTAAAGGGTGAGGTATTGGCTAGAGGGCGAACCCCTTTATATACTTAATAATGATTAGTTTAGGCTATGTCTAAGAATCTTTTTCTTCCCTTTTATGTGATTTTAAGTATTTTGTAATTTAGTTATATAAGTTTTAAAAGATTTGCATATAAAATTGAAATAGATCTATAATTGTCAACTTTTTGTGTTTGATACTATGGATTTGAAGGCCCAATGTCCTCCATTAATATTCTGAATAAGTAAAAATTGAGCTAGCTAATCAAATTGTGTCATTTTTTTTCAAATGTTGGGAGTTTGGTACTGTGGTATTCTCAATTTAGGTATATAAGTTTTAAAAGCTATGTATATAAAATTGAAATAGATCTATAATTGTCAACTTTTTGTGTTTGATACTATGGGATTGAAGGTCCAATGCGCTCCGCTAATATTCTGAATAAGTAAGAATTGAGCTAGCTAATTAAATTGTGTCATTTTTTCAACTTTTGGGAGTCTGGTACTGTGTGGTATTGAAGGGGCAGTGCCCTCCCGTAAGCTAAATAGTTTGAAAACTGAAAATGATTTTCATTTGAGAATGCCGTTGATCAGCCATCGCAACAAAAGCGTGCAAAGTTGGAAGAAGCGCAGGACAACGCCGAGACAGGGGTAATAGAACCATTAAATTCAATCAAGCCAAGTGTCAGCTCTATACAGACCACTATGCAACCTGGTAGAAAATTCAAGAGGGAATGGATGCTTTCACATAATGCATCAGCCTCATCTAGTCAAGATTGGGAGGACACTCCTCTTCATGCTTTGCCAGGGCTTCAGATGTACAAGTGCAGTCTGGATTTGTAAATGTACATATTTTTTTCTTTCCGTTTTTTTGAAAATTAGGCAAATTTTCTCAAGCGCGTAGCTTTTGATGAGCAAAACTAAACTTAAATTTGTTTCTAAACTATCTATGATAATCCTATTTTATTTTCTTTCATTAGTATTAACCAAATTAGCAGTATATAAAAGAGTGGTTATAACGCAGATGTACCGAATAGCTTATCATACTTTTCCATAGATTTATGTACCTTACCTGTAATTTCTCTTTTAAGCAAGATATTTTCTAATGCAAAAATCCGTTATTTCATTAAACAAACTCTATATAAACAAACCACTATTTCACAGTTGACTGTTGAACAAAAAAGCTTAAACTAAGATATGTTTGCAGTTAACTTTGTGCGTAGTTAGCTCTTATCAAAATAACCCATCAGAAGGGTCAAAAATTTTAATGTTAATCTGACAGCTAAAAATGAATGCTAATCGCTCGTTACAAAGTGGTGCAAATAACCGGATGTTTTAATCTCAGAGATGAAGAGATTACCGCGGAAAAGGGTTCTTAATAATTTCAAATATGACAGCGCAAGGATGTCAAAAACAAAAGGAACGTGCAGAAATTACGTTTAGAGATTATTTTGGCGAAACCGTTTTAGACATTTTATGGAATTATTTCGGCGAAACAGTTAGAGACATTTTAAAAGATGATTTTAGAAGATGTTTTAGAAAAGGATTTGATGGTGAAACTCTGTGATCGTTATAATACACAAGTTCTATTTTAACAGTGTTGTGAGGTCCTCTACTCCAACTCGAAAGGGCTCCAATCCCCTTATCCCAACCCCAAAGGAAGCTCCCGGTCCCCAAAGTTTCCCCGGGCTCCAAAAGGACCACCCGGCCCCCATTCAGGTAAACACACGACTAGAAATGAACATGATTTTTCAACTTTATAAAATAATGCTTATTTCACATAGAAAATAAAACCTTTTTTCTACAGATTAATGAAATAGCATCATCATTGGTTGATGAAACATCAGCATTTACTGGACCAATTCTATCACCGCCAATGGAGTTCAGAGACGAACCTACATTAGTTGTAGATAATATGGAATGGCATAGGTGTTTTCTTAATGATGTTTTTGGGGACATAGCTAGCCTAGACGATTTAACTTGTGACTTTGATATGATAGAGGATCCGGACTGGGTAGATAGATTTATGCGTGAACATTTAGGCGATGTTACTAGTGCAACTGAATCGGGTCCTCATAAAGAAATTACGTCACGGGACAATACAGGCTGGCTCGATCAATTATCCCCAAGCACCTTGGAATACGTACTAGCAGGTCTAGGGGACCTCCTGCCATCTTCAACTATTACAGTTGAAAGGACTGGGGATGGTGTTTTTGACAATTCTACGTCACCCCCACCATTTCACTTAATGATACAGCAACAACAATGCAAATTGTTGGTCCTAATTTTTCCGGGGACATTTTTGACGACAACTTTACTATTAGTCAATTGGATCCTGTTTAAAAAGGTGCAGGACATGAAAATAGTGGTATGTCCCCGGAACTACGTGAATTTTATTTGTTAGAGTCTGCTCTAATTCACTTACAAACATATAGGGTAGATTTTAACCCACCCGAGGAAAACGTGATTGACGGGAGCATTATTTTAACAGACCCTGTGAATGTTCTTCATAGCTACATCGACAAAATTTGAGCTCAAATTGAGATTCAGATTCAGAAGGGGGGGGGGGTCAAGGGGGGGGGGTTAAAGCATCAGTAAA
>NW_028300642.1:0-5000 GCF_049724085.1 Artemia sp. Qi Xiang Cuo
AAACAGAGGTGTTTATTGTTTAAAGTTCAGGAAAGGTCTGCCCATTTCATATGAAAACATTGATTGAAAACGAAACTAGTCTTATCTAGAAAATAAATATCGTAGAAAATAAATATCACGACGTGAAAAAAAAATGATAAACCATCCAGCGGTGGATCCAGAGGGGTGGGCGAGGTGTGCCCCCCCCTAAAGTAGTCTAAAGTAGTGTAATTTACCTAATTAACGCAAGTTTGCATTAATTAAACTTAATCCTAACGTAAGTTTATCGGATCAACCTATTTTGCGAACCCCCCTCCCCTTAAAAAATCCTGGATCCGCCCCTAAAACCATGACACCTAGTCCACCAGTTATTAGAAGAAAAAAAATCCTTATTTTCACAGATTTCATCAACCCCCTGCCCCTTTTTTATAAAATCCTATATAGGCCAATCAGTTGAGTCCACTGTATATAAACAATAGATTAAGTCATAATTTGTGCTTTACTTTTTTATGTCTTGCTTTATCTTTGCCGACTCAATTTTGCGCACGGAGATGTTGAGAGTAATCGTCCTGGGTGGATTTTTGCCGGGATTAAATTGTCTAAAGGATATTTCCGTGGGGAGGATATTTTTCCTTGTAGGTGGAGCCAGATTTTCTGGCATTATTTAAAAAACCATCAGAAATTAAGTAAAAAAAAAAAATTTCCACTGAAAGTAAGAAGCAACATTAGAACTTAAAATGAACAGAAATTATTATGTATTTGGGGGGGGGGTGCCATCAGGATAAAGGTATCCTCCTTTATCCACCTCCTTTGTCCAAAATTTCAAAAAAAAAGTCTCCTTAAACACAAGAGTCGTTTGATTTTAGCAAAAAGAAGCTTTTTTAAGTACTAAAAACTTTAGCGTGAAGAGCAAGGTGTTGAGGAGGTGAGACCCCCCCCCCCTCGAATAAAGTAAACGTAATAACTTCTGTTCGTTTTAAGTTTTAATGTTGCTCCTTACTTTCGGTTGAAAAAAACTGGTTTTTTGCTTAATATCAACAATGAATCAGGAATACATTCAATGGTCCAGCAATTATGCCGATTTAAAGTGAAGACTTAAGGAAATTAGATTTTCAGACAGTTTAAGAAGAATTTACAGAAAAAATTAGAAATATGTAAATCCATGTATTCATATTCGGTGATGTAAATTTATATTCAATAGGTAGTTTTGTATTTTGTAATCAAGAAATAATTGTATATTTTTTTATTTATGCACGTATGTATGTGTAAATTTTTTCTTCACAACGGCTCCATATTTTTGTTTTAAAATTGGCACTGTAAACTTTGGAAATAGGGTTTTCTTGGTTAAAACCAATAATTAAAATTCTAAGTCAGAAATTCATATGTGTAATTCTTCCCAAGGTCACTTGAACCCAGAATAACTCCACTATCTAAAATGCAAAAATTAAGGGTTGTCGGCAGTCGACAACCCCACTTCTTGGAATAAGGCGATGATATTTCCTGTCTGGAAGGAGCTCAGTGGTCAACAACCCAACCCGGATTGTCTTTATCAGAAGCAGATTGTGCTGAATATACGTTACCAAATTAGATTATTTAAGTCAGTTCGAATTCTGTATCTGTCCTAGCCATATGTACACTCACTGTATTATACGTATAAATAAACGTTTTATACTCTAAACACAGACTATGTGATGGTTGGAGGTTCTAGGCATCCTCCACCGGTAGAACCCAGATAATAGGCCAACGCTACCATAAGGCCCTAAAGAGAAGAAGTCTCACTGTACAGAGAAATAGACAATTCACAGAGAAGTGAACAAAGAAAGTTTACAAAGTGGTGCAGCGGTTTTTTTTGCCGGAGAGGATTGCAGTTAACATTTTCTTTTGAGGCCCGTCACCTACAAGATTGCAGTAAACATTTTTTTTTGAGGCCCGTCACCTACAGTGTCGTCGTTTCAGCTTCAGTTCCAGGTTCCAGTTCAGATCTACTTCAGTTCCAGCTTCAGTTCCAGGTCCAAGTTCAGTTCTACGTTCCAGCTTCAGTTCCAGGTTCCAGCTTCAGTTCCAGGTTCCAGTTCAGTTCCAGGTTCCAGGTTCCAGGTTCCCGCTCCAGATTCCAGTTTTTGAGAAAAAGTGAAGAACGTCGAAGGACAATTTACGAAAGTAAGTCATGCATTTTAAGTTCGCACGCGAGTAGGAAATTTGTTGGGAGTGTTGAATAACGATTTTTCCTTGTTTTTACAGCGTTGACTTAATTAATTTGTTATACCAATCTTTTTTTTTCTAGTTTAAAATGAGCGCAATTCCAATTTTAGATCCTTCAGATCCTGAATTTGACAAAGATATTTCTTCATCCTTTTTCAAGGAAATAAAAAGTAAATGTTTAAATGTCCCTTTGAATTTTGATTCTTCAAGTCGGGATTATAATCCCACTTTAATCGTAAAATTTTTGACTACTGTGGGTAATTTAATGGCCAAAGAAAATGCCACGGTAAGAAGTAGTGTAAATACGGGGGATAATTCTGAGGATGATATAACAGATAAACCTATTGAGGATAAGAGCAAAAATGAGAATTTGAATCAAAGAGTAATTGGGTCAGTAATGGATCCCCTGGGAAATATCCCAGTTCTCGAAAGTGCAAAATTTATAAAACCTTTTTTAAGGCAATTGAGAAGGGTAAAAACATTGCTAGGCTGGTCAGACTCGCAGGTGATAGATGCAGTACCGATTAGAATAACAGGGCCATTGCTTATTTTTTTTGAGGATAGGGATTCCTCCAATATTATAAATTTAGAGGAACTTGAAAAGGAAATGACGCAGGCATATTTACCAGGAAAGACAGTTGGAAAGAAATTCAAAGATTTAGCTGAATTGAGGCAATTATCCAATGAAACAGTGTATCAGTTTTATAAGAGGGTGGAGATTGCCACAAAATCATATCGATCGGGGTATGGCGGATTAGTAGGTTTTTCTGATAGTATAGGCCTAGATTGTTTTATTGAAGGCTCGAGACTAAATATTAAGAGATATTTATTAGAACAGCAGGATGATTATATTTCACTTTCTGAAGCCTATAAGATAGCGCAGCGTTTTGAAGCTATTGAAAATGCAATTTGTGAAGAAAGGCAGGATTTTTTATCAGCCGCAGTAGATACTGAATTTTGGTGGACAGGACATAATGAAGGACTCCGTCAGGACTGACCTGACGTAAAACATGACCAGGGGAGGGGGAGATATGTTAGTGCAGGAGATAGGGGTCAAAATAGAAACATAGGTAGAAATTTTAGGGAAAAAATATTTATAGGAACTCAGATTTGAGTAAAACCTATGGTGATGTGTCCCCTCGAGATAAAAGTGTTGTTCCCGCCAATAGACAATGTGACAACTGTCAGAGCTTCAATCATTTAGCGGCTGAATGCCCGAGTAGAGTATGCAACAGTTGTGGGAAAAGGGGACATATTGACAAGTTTAGTTACAAGCAGAATTACAATCATGAGAAGGGTGCCTGTTTTGTGTTTGGTGGTTTGGATCATATAGCCTATGAATGTATGAATCGTTTTCAAGCTCAACCGTCTGGAGCCTCCTCTGTGATGGCGGGAATTTTACAGGAAAACTAGTAGGCCAGATTGACCAAAAGGGGGCGATATCTGGCAAAATTGAAAGGTCCCCTCTTTACGATTATTTTTCTTATAGGGGGTGAGGTTAAACATAGTAACCTATCATGAAAAAAAGTTATAGTTAGTAGTATTGAGTGTCAAGCTTTTGTAAACTCTGTTTTTCATCTATATTTGGGGGATGAAGGACTTATTTGATATATTTGACGAACTAAAAGTAATAAATGAGAAATCTATGGCTAAAATAAAAACTATTGGTAGAAATTCAAAGGCGATTGCTACTTCAGTAAAAGTAGCTTTGGATGTTACAATATTTGAAGGAAATAATTCACGAAAAATTTCTTGGGAATTTTTGGTGGTCCGAGGCTTAGGCTTTGATGTTATTCTTGGCTGGGATATACTCCGAGAAATAGGCTCAAATCTTGATTTTCGGACTAATACATTGACTTTCTTGAATGGTGAGAATGATAAGTTGATTAGTCTGTCATTATCTGGAAGTATAGTAATGCCCAAGAAAATAATTGTAGACCCATTCTCAATAAAAGCGAGTAGAAGTTCTTTTTAGGTCAAAAGAAGGGATGCCTTTACCGAATGGGATAACGGTCATTACAGAACCTGCTGATAAATGTTCTGAATTTTTTTTATGCGGCCTCTGTAAAAGTTGTAGAGGATAAGGGGATAATTTTTATTTTTAATAATAGTGAAAGCCCTTTAAAGTTGAACTGACGAGAGGTAATTGGCAGTTTTATTGAAGTGTCCGATGATGTAATTACAGCCTACAGAGCTGAAATTATTAATAATAAGGGAAGGGTTGATGAATTTGAAGATAGGACAAATATGGAAAACCCTTGCACGGATGCAAACTTTTTAGAGAAATTTGACCTAAAACATTGAAATCGAAAACCTGAGTTGTGTGGAAAATTGAAAGATTTGCTTAAAAAGTATAAAACAATATTTTTGGTCCATGCATATGATATAGGTCAGAATAACCTGATGGAGTTTAAATTAGACATTGACAAAAATTTACCACCACCTAAACCCAATTCCTATAATTTACCACTGAAAATGCAGGAGGTTTTACAACAGCATATCTATACTATGATAAAGACAGGTATTATAAAACCCGGTAGAAGTGAAGACTGGTGCCCTATATTTGTTATTGCAAAGAGCTCAGGGGGAAAATACCCCCTAAGCAGGAGTGGACTATGGAGAATACGAGTGTTATCTATGATTGCCGGGAGATTAATAAATTAGTCAAGGACAGTGCGTGGCCCAGTAAGAGGATCCAGGATATGCTGAACCGACTTAGCTCAAAAAGAAATTTTAGCATTCTTAATTTAAAACATGCCTTTTTCAATGTATCATTGACAGAGGAAAGCCAACAGTATTACTCATTTAGTGGACCAGAT